>NW_026610767.1:0-119812 GCF_029499605.1 Hyla sarda
ATCAATGTGTGCAGTGTTATAAGTCTCCTATGGGATAACATTGATCAGTGTGTGCAGTGTTATTGTCTCCTATGTGATAACAATCATCATTTGTGCTGTGTTATAGTCTTCTATGGGATAACAATGATCAGTGTTTGCAGTGTTATAGTCTCTTTGGGATAACAATGATCAACGTGTGCAGTGTTATAGTCTCCTATGAGATAACAATGATCAGTTTGTACAGTGTTATAGTCCCCTATGGGATAATAATGATCAGTGTGTGCAGTGTTATAATCTCCTATGGGATAATAATGATCAGTTGTGTGCAGTGTTATTGTCTCTTATGGGATAACAATGATAATTGTGTGCAGTGTTATAGTCCTCCTATGGGATAACAATGATCAATGTGTGCCGTTTGTTATCGTCTCCTATGGAATAACAATGATCAGTGTGTGCAGTGTTATGGTCTCTTATGGGATAACAATGAACAGTATGTTCTGTTTTATAGTCTCCTATGGGATAACAATGTTCAGTGTGTGCATTGTTATGGTCTCCTATGGGTTAACAATGATCAGTGTGCGCAGTGTTATAGTCTCCTATGGGATAACAATGATCAGTATAAGAGATCAGTGTGTGCAGTGTTATAGGTCCCTATGGGATAATAATGATCAGCATAAGAGATCAGTGTGTGCAGTGTTATAGTCTAATATGGGATAACAATGATCAGTTTGTGCAGTGTTATAGTCTCCTATGGGATAACAATGATCAGTGTGTTCAGTGTTATAGTCTCCTATTGGATAACAATGATCAGTGTGTGCTGTGTAATAGTCTCCTATGGGATAACAATGATCAGTGTGTGCTGTGTTATAATCTCCTATGAGAAAACAATGATCAGTCTGTGCAGTGTTATAGTCTCTTATGGAATAACAATGATCAGTGTGTGCAGTGTTATAGTTCCCTATGGGATAATTATAATCAGTGCGTGCAGTGTTATAGCCCCCTATGGGATAACAATGATCATAGTGTGCAGTGTTATGGTCTCCTATGGGATGACAATGATCAATGTGTGCAGTGTTATAATATATGGGATAACAATGATCAGTGTGTGCAGTGTTATAGTCTCCTATGGGATAACATTGATCAGTGTATGCAGTGTTATAGTCTCCTATTGGATAACAATGATCAGTGTGTGCAGTGTTATGGTCTCTTATGGGATAACATTGATCAGTGTGTACAGTGTTATAGTGTCCTATGGGATAATAATGATCAGTATGCGCAGTGTTATAGTGTCCTATGGGATAATAATGATCAGTGTGCGCAGTGTTATAGTCTCCTATGGGATAACAATGATCAGTGTGTGCAGTGTTATAGTCTCCTATACGATAACAATGATCAGTGTGTGCAGTGTTATAGTCTCCTATGGGATAATAATGATCAGTATGTGCAGTGTTATAGTCTCCTATGGATAATAATGATCAGTGTGTGCAGTGTTATAGTCTCCTATGGGATAATAATGATCAGTGTGTGCAGTTGTATAGTCTCCTATAGGATAATAATGATCAGTGTGTGCAGTGTTATAGTTTCCTATAGGATAACAATGATCAGTGTGTGCAGTGTTATAGTCTCCTATGGGATAATAATGATCAGTGTGCGCAGTGTTATAGTCTCCTATGGGATAATAATGATCAGTGTGTGCAGTGTTATAGTCTCCTATAGGATAACAATGATCAGTGTGTGCAGTGTTATAGTCTCCTATGATATAATAATGATCAGTGTGTGCAGTGTTATAGTCTCCTATGGGATAATAATGATCAGTGTATGCAGTGTTATAGTCTCATATGGGATAATAATGATCAGTATAAGAGATCAGTGTGTGCAGTTGTATAGTCTCCTATAGGATAATAATGATCAGTGTGTGCAGTGCTATAGTCTCCTATGGGATAATAATGATCAGTGTGCGCAGTGTTATAGTCTCCTATGGGATAATAATGATCAGTGTGCGCAGTGTTATAGTCTCCTATGGGATAATAATGATCAGTGTGTGCAGTTGTATAGTCTCCTATAGGATAATAATGATCAGTGTGTGCAGTTGTATAGTCTCCTATAGGATAATAATGATCAGTGTGTGCAGTGTTATAGTCTCCTATAGGATAATAATGATCAGTGTGTGCAGTGTTATAGTCTCCTATAGGATAATAATGATCAGTATGTGCAGTGTTATAGTGTCCTATGGGATAATAATGATCAGTGTGCGCAGTGTTATAGTCTCCTATGGGATAATAATGATCAGTGTGTGCAGTGTTATAGTCTCCTATGGGATAACAATGATCAGTGTGAGCAGTGTTATAGTCTCCTATAGGATAATAATGATCAGTGTGTGCAGTGTTATAGTCTCCTATAGGATAATAATGATCAGTGTGTGCAGTGTTATAGTGTCCTATAGGATAACAATGATCAGTGTGTGCAGTGTTATAGTCTCCTATGGGATAACAATGATCAGTATGTGCAGTTGTATAGTCTCCTATAGGATAATAATGATCAGTGTGTGCAGTAATATAGTGTCCTATAGGATAACAATGATCAGTGTGTGCAGTGTTATAGTCTCCTATAGGAAAACAATGATCAGTGTGTGCAGTGTTATAGTCTCCTATGGGATAATAATGATCAGTGTGTGCAGTGTTATAGGCTCCTATAGGATAACAATGATCAGTGTGTGCAGTGTTATAGTCTCCTATGGGATAATAATGATCAGTGTGTGCAGTGTTATAGTCTCCTATGGGATAACAATGATCAGTGTGTGCAGTGTTATAGTGTATGCGATAACAATGATCAGTGTGCAGTGTTATATTCTATGGGATAACAATGATCAGTGTGTGCTGTGTTATAGTCTCCTATGGGATAGCAATGATCAGTGTGTGCGAGTGTTATAGTCTCCTATGGGATAACAATGATCAATGTGTGCAGTGTTATAGTTCCCTTTGGGATAACAATGATCGGTGTGTGCAGTGCTACAGTCTCCTATGGGATAACAATGATCGGTGTGTGCAGTGCTACAGTCTCCTATGGGATAACAATGATCAGTGTGCGCAGTGTTATAGTCTCCTATGGCATAACAATGATCAGTGTGTGCAGTGTTATAGTCTCCTATGGGATAACAATGATCAGTATAAGAGATCAGTGTGTGCAGTGTTATATTCTCCTATGCGATAACAATAATCAGTCTGTGCAGTGTTATAGTTTCCTATGGGGATAACAATGATCAGTGTGTGCAGTGCTATAGTCTCCTACGGGATAACAATGATCAGTGTGAACAGTGTTATAGTCTCCCATGGGATAACAATGATCAGTGTGTGCAGTGTTTTAGTCTCCTCTGGGATTACAATGATCAGTGTGTGCAGTGTTATAGTCAATGGGATAATAATGATCAGTGTGTGCAGTGTTATAGTCTCCTATGGGATAACAATGATCAGTGTGTGCAGTGTTATAGTCTCCTATGGGATAACAATGATCAGTGTGTGCAGTGTTATAGTCTCCTATGGGATAACAATGATCAATGTGTGCAGTGTTATAGTCTCCTATGGGATAACATTGATCAGTGTGTGCAGTGTTATTGTCTCCTATGTGATAACAATCATCATTTGTGCTGTGTTATAGTCTTCTATGGGATAACAATGATCAGTGTTTGCAGTGTTATAGTCTCTTTGGGATAACAATGATCAACGTGTGCAGTGTTATAGTCTCCTATGAGATAACAATGATCAGTTTGTACAGTGTTATAGTCCCCTATGGGATAATAATGATCAGTGTGTGCAGTGTTATAATGTCCTATGGGATAATAATGATCAGTGTGTGCAGTGTTATTGTCTCTTATGGGATAACAATGATAATTGTGTGCAGTGTTATAGTCTCCTATGGGATAACAATGATCAATGTGTGCCATTTGTTATCGTCTCCTATGGAATAACAATGATCAGTGTGTGCAGTGTTATGGTCTCTTATGGGATAACAATGAACAGTATGTTCTGTTTTATAGTCTCCTATGGGATAACAATGTTCAGTGTGTGCATTGTTATGGTCTCCTATGGGTTAACAATGATCAGTGTGCGCAGTGTTATAGTCTCCTATGGGATAACAATGATCAGTATAAGAGATCAGTGTGTGCAGTGTTATAGGTCCCTATGGGATAATAATGATCAGCATAAGAGATCAGTGTGTGCAGTGTTATAGTCTAATATGGGATAACAATGATCAGTTTGTGCAGTGTTATAGTCTCCTATGGGATAACAATGATCAGTGTGTTCAGTGTTATAGTCTCCTATTGGATAACAATGATCAGTGTGTGCTGTGTAATAGTCTCCTATGGGATAACAATGATCAGTGTGTGCTGTGTTATAATCTCCTATGAGAAAACAATGATCAGTCTGTGCAGTGTTATAGTCTCTTATGGAATAACAATGATCAGTGTGTGCAGTGTTATAGTTCCCTATGGGATAATTATAATCAGTGCGTGCAGTGTTATAGCCCCCTATGGGATAACAATGATCATAGTGTGCAGTGTTATGGTCTCCTATGGGATGACAATGATCAATGTGTGCAGTGTTATAATATATGGGATAACAATGATCAGTGTGTGCAGTGTTATAGTCTCCTATGGGATAACATTGATCAGTGTATGCAGTGTTATAGTCTCCTATTGGATAACAATGATCAGTGTGTGCAGTGTTATGGTCTCTTATGGGATAACATTGATCAGTGTGTGCAGTGTTATAGTGTCCTATGGGATAATAATGATCAGTATGCGCAGTGTTATAGTGTCCTATGGGATAATAATGATCAGTGTGCGCAGTGTTATAGTCTCCTATGGGATAACAATGATCAGTGTGTGCAGTGTTATAGTCTCCTATAGGATAACAATGATCAGTGTGTGCAGTGTTATAGTCTCCTATGGGATAATAATGATCAGTATGTGCAGTGTTATAGTCTCCTATGGGATAATAATGATCAGTGTGTGCAGTGTTATAGTCTCCTATGGGATAATAATGATCAGTGTGTGCAGTTGTATAGTCTCCTATAGGATAATAATGATCAGTGTGTGCAGTGTTATAGTTTCCTATAGGATAACAATGATCAGTGTGTGCAGTGTTATAGTCTCCTATGGGATAATAATGATCAGTGTGCGCAGTGTTATAGTCTCCTATGGGATAATAATGATCAGTGTGTGCAGTGTTATAGTCTCCTATAGGATAACAATGATCAGTGTGTGCAGTGTTATAGTCTCCTATGATATAATAATGATCAGTGTGTGCAGTGTTATAGTCTCCTATGGGATAATAATGATCAGTGTGTGCAGTGTTATAGTCTCATATGGGATAATAATGATCAGTGTGTGCAGTTGTATAGTCTCCTATAGGATAATAATGATCAGTGTGTGCAGTGCTATAGTCTCCTATGGGATAATAATGATCAGTGTGCGCAGTGTTATAGTCTCCTATGGGATAATAATGATCAGTGTGCGCAGTGTTATAGTCTCCTATGGGATAATAATGATCAGTGTGTGCAGTTGTATAGTCTCCTATAGGATAATAATGATCAGTGTGTGCAGTTGTATAGTCTCCTATAGGATAATAATGATCAGTGTGTGCAGTGTTATAGTCTCCTATAGGATAATAATGATCAGTGTGTGCAGTGTTATAGTCTCCTATAGGATAATAATGATCAGTATGTGCAGTGTTATAGTGTCCTATGGGATAATAATGATCAGTGTGCGCAGTGTTATAGTCTCCTATGGGATAATAATGATCAGTGTGTGCAGTGTTATAGTCTCCTATGGGATAACAATGATCAGTGTGAGCAGTGTTATAGTCTCCTATAGGATAATAATGATCAGTGTGTGCAGTGTTATAGTCTCCTATAGGATAATAATGATCAGTGTGTGCAGTGTTATAGTGTCCTATAGGATAACAATGATCAGTGTGTGCAGTGTTATAGTCTCCTATGGGATAACAATGATCAGTATGTGCAGTTGTATAGTCTCCTATAGGATAATAATGATCAGTGTGTGCAGTAATATAGTGTCCTATAGGATAACAATGATCAGTGTGTGCAGTGTTATAGTCTCCTATAGGAAAACAATGATCAGTGTGTGCAGTGTTATAGTCTCCTATGGGATAATAATGATCAGTGTGTGCAGTGTTATAGTCTCCTATAGGATAACAATGATCAGTGTGTGCAGTGTTATAGTCTCCTATGGGATAATAATGATCAGTGTGTGCAGTGTTATAGTCTCCTATGGGATAACAATGATCAGTGTGTGCAGTGTTATAGTGTATGCGATAACAATGATCAGTGTGCAGTGTTATATTCTATGGGATAACAATGATCAGTGTGTGCTGTGTTATAGTCTCCTATGGGATAGCAATGATCAGTGTGTGCAGTGTTATAGTCTCCTATGGGATAACAATGATCAATGTGTGCAGTGTTATAGTTCCCTTTGGGATAACAATGATCGGTGTGTGCAGTGCTACAGTCTCCTATGGGATAACAATGATCGGTGTGTGCAGTGCTACAGTCTCCTATGGGATAACAATGATCAGTGTGCGCAGTGTTATAGTCTCCTATGGCATAACAATGATCAGTGTGTGCAGTGTTATAGTCTCCTATGGGATAACAATGATCAGTATAAGAGATCAGTGTGTGCAGTGTTATATTCTCCTATGCGATAACAATAATCAGTCTGTGCAGTGTTATAGTTTCCTATGGGATAACAATGATCAGTGTGTGCAGGGCTATAGTCTCCTACGGGATAACAATGATCAGTGTGAACAGTGTTATAGTCTCCCATGGGATAACAATGATCAGTGTGTGCAGTGTTTTAGTCTCCTCTGGGATTACAATGATCAGTGTGTGCAGTGTTATAGTCAATGGGATAATAATGATCAGTGTGTGCAGTGTTATAGTCTCCTATGGGATAACAATGATCAGTGTGTGCAGTGTTATAGTCTCCTATGGGATAACAATGATCAGTGTGTGCAGTGTTATAGTCTCCTATGGGATAACAATGATCAATGTGTGCAGTGTTATAGTCTCCTATGGGATAACATTGATCAGTGTGTGCAGTGTTATTGTCTCCTATGTGATAACAATCATCATTTGTGCTGTGTTATAGTCTTCTATGGGATAACAATGATCAGTGTGTGCAGTGTTATAGTCTCTTTGGGATAACAATGATCAACGTGTGCAGTGTTATAGTCTCCTATGAGATAACAATGATCAGTTTGTACAGTGTTATAGTCCCCTATGGGATAATAATGATCAGTGTGTGCAGTGTTATAATGTCCTATGGGATAATAATGATCAGTGTGTGCAGTGTTATTGTCTCTTATGGGATAACAATGATAATTGTGTGCAGTGTTATAGTCTCCTATGGGATAACAATGATCAATGTGTGCCGTTTGTTATCGTCTCCTATGGAATAACAATGATCAGTGTGTGCAGTGTTATGGTCTCTTATGGGATAACAATGAACAGTATGTTCTGTTTTATAGTCTCCTATGGGATAACAATGTTCAGTGTGTGCATTGTTATGGTCTCCTATGGGTTAACAATGATCAGTGTGCGCAGTGTTATAGTCTCCTATGGGATAACAATGATCAGTATAAGAGATCAGTGTGTGCAGTGTTATAGGTCCCTATGGGATAATAATGATCAGCATAAGAGATCAGTGTGTGCAGTGTTATAGTCTAATATGGGATAACAATGATCAGTTTGTGCAGTGTTATAGTCTCCTATGGGATAACAATGATCAGTGTGTTCAGTGTTATAGTCTCCTATTGGATAACAATGATCAGTGTGTGCTGTGTAATAGTCTCCTATGGGATAACAATGATCAGTGTGTGCTGTGTTATAATCTCCTATGAGAAAACAATGATCAGTCTGTGCAGTCTTATAGTCTCTTATGGAATAACAATGATCAGTGTGTGCAGTGTTATAGTTCCCTATGGGATAATTATAATCAGTGCGTGCAGTGTTATAGCCCCCTATGGGATAACAATGATCATAGTGTGCAGTGTTATGGTCTCCTATGGGATGACAATGATCAATGTGTGCAGTGTTATAATATATGGGATAACAATGATCAGTGTGTGCAGTGTTATAGTCTCCTATGGGATAACATTGATCAGTGTATGCAGTGTTATAGTCTCCTATTGGATAACAATGATCAGTGTGTGCAGTGTTATGGTCTCTTATGGGATAACATTGATCAGTGTGTGCAGTGTTATAGTGTCCTATGGGATAATAATGATCAGTATGCGCAGTGTTATAGTGTCCTATGGGATAATAATGATCAGTGTGCGCAGTGTTATAGTCTCCTATGGGATAACAATGATCAGTGTGTGCAGTGTTATAGTCTCCTATAGGATAACAATGATCAGTGTGTGCAGTGTTATAGTCTCCTATGGGATAATAATGATCAGTATGTGCAGTGTTATAGTCTCCTATGGGATAATAATGATCAGTGTGTGCAGTGTTATAGTCTCCTATGGGATAATAATGATCAGTGTGTGCAGTTGTATAGTCTCCTATAGGATAATAATGATCAGTGTGTGCAGTGTTATAGTTTCCTATAGGATAACAATGATCAGTGTGTGCAGTGTTATAGTCTCCTATGGGATAATAATGATCAGTGTGCGCAGTGTTATAGTCTCCTATGGGATAATAATGATCAGTGTGTGCAGTGTTATAGTCTCCTATAGGATAACAATGATCAGTGTGTGCAGTGTTATAGTCTCCTATGATATAATAATGATCAGTGTGTGCAGTGTTATAGTCTCCTATGGGATAATAATGATCAGTGTGTGCAGTGTTATAGTCTCATATGGGATAATAATGATCAGTGTGTGCAGTTGTATAGTCTCCTATAGGATAATAATGATCAGTGTGTGCAGTGCTATAGTCTCCTATGGGATAATAATGATCAGTGTGCGCAGTGTTATAGTCTCCTATGGGATAATAATGATCAGTGTGCGCAGTGTTATAGTCTCCTATGGGATAATAATGATCAGTGTGTGCAGTTGTATAGTCTCCTATAGGATAATAATGATCAGTGTGTGCAGTTGTATAGTCTCCTATAGGATAATAATGATCAGTGTGTGCAGTGTTATAGTCTCCTATAGGATAATAATGATCAGTGTGTGCAGTGTTATAGTCTCCTATAGGATAATAATGATCAGTATGTGCAGTGTTATAGTGTCCTATGGGATAATAATGATCAGTGTGCGCAGTGTTATAGTCTCCTATGGGATAATAATGATCAGTGTGTGCAGTGTTATAGTCTCCTATGGGATAACAATGATCAGTGTGAGCAGTGTTATAGTCTCCTATAGGATAATAATGATCAGTGTGTGCAGTGTTATAGTCTCCTATAGGATAATAATGATCAGTGTGTGCAGTGTTATAGTGTCCTATAGGATAACAATGATCAGTGTGTGCAGTGTTATAGTCTCCTATGGGATAACAATGATCAGTATGTGCAGTTGTATAGTCTCCTATAGGATAATAATGATCAGTGTGTGCAGTGTTATAGTGTCCTATAGGATAACAATGATCAGTGTGTGCAGTGTTATAGTCTCCTATAGGAAAACAATGATCAGTGTGTGCAGTGTTATAGTCTCCTATGGGATAATAATGATCAGTGTGTGCAGTGTTATAGTCTCCTATGGGATAACAATGATCAGTGTGTGCAGTGTTATAGTCTCCTATAGGATAATAATGATCAGTGTGTGCAGTGTTATAGTCTCCTATAGGATAATAATGATCAGTGTGTGCAGTGTTATAGTCTCCTATAGGATAACAATGATCAGTGTGTGCAGTGTTATAGTCTCCTATGGGATAATAATGATCAGTGTGTGCAGTGTTATAGTCTCCTATGGGATAACAATGATCAGTGTGTGCAGTGTTATAGTCTCCTATGGGATAACAATGATCAGTGTGTGCAGTGTTATAGTCTCCTATGGGATAACAATGATCAGTGTGTGCAGTTGTATAGTCTCCTATAGGATAATAATGATCAGTGTTTGCAGTGTTATAGTCTCCTATAGGATAACAATGATCAGTGTGTGCAGTGTTATAGTCTCCTATAGGATAACAATGATCAGTGTGTGCAGTGTTATAGTCTCCTATGGGATAACAATGATCAGTGTGTGCAGTGTTATAGTCTCCTATGGGATAACAATGATCAGTGTGTGCAGTTGTATAGTCTCCTATAGGATAATAATGATCAGTGTGTGCAGTTGTATAGTCTCCTATAGGATAATAATGATCAGTGTGTGCAGTTGTATAGTCTCCTATAGGATAATAATGATCAGTGTGTGCAGTGTTATAGTCTCCTATAGGATAATAATGATCAGTGTGTGCAGTGTTATAGTCTCCTATAGGATAATAATGATCAGTATGTGCAGTGTTATAGTGTCCTATGGGATAATAATGATCAGTATGCGCAGTGTTATAGTCTCCTATGGGATAATAATGATCAGTGTGTGCAGTGTTATAGTCTCCTATAGGATAATAATGATCAGTGTGTGCAGTGTTATAGTCTCCTATGGGATAATAATGATCAGTTTGCGCAGTGTTATAGTCTTCTATGGGATAATAATGATCAGTGTGTGCAGTGTTATAGTCTCCTATGGGATAACAATGATCAGTGTGTGCAGTGTTATAGTCTCCTATAGGATAATAATGATCAGTGTGTGCAGTGTTATAGTCTCCTATAGGATAATAATGATCAGTGTGTGCAGTGTTATAGTGTCCTATAGGATAACAATGATCAGTGTGTGCAGTGTTATAGTCTCCTATGGGATAACAATGATCAGTGTGTGCAGTTGTATAGTCTCATATAGGATAATAATGATCAGTGTGTGCAGTGTTATAGTCTCCTATAGGAAAACAATGATCAGTGTGTGCAGTGTTATAGTCTCCTATGGGATAATAATGATCAGTGTGTGCAGTGTTATAGTCTCCTATGGGATAACAATGATCAGTGTGTGCAGTGTTATAGTCTCCTATAGGATAATAATGATCAGTGTGTGCAGTGTTATAGTCTCCTATAGGATAATAATGATCAGTGTGTGCAGTGTTATAGTCTCCTATAGGATAACAATGATCAGTGTGTGCAGTGTTATAGTCTCCTATGGGATAATAATGATCAGTGTGTACAGTGTTATAGTCTCCTATGGGATAACAATGATCAGTGTGTGCAGTTGTATAGTCTCCTATAGGATAATAATGATCAGTGTGTGCAGTGTTATAGTCTCCTATAGGAAAACAATGATCAGTGTGTGCAGTGTTATAGTCTCCTATGGGATAATAATGATCAGTGTGTGCAGTGTTATAGTCTCCTATGGGATAATAATGATCAGTGTGTGCAGTGTTATAGTCTCCTATGGGATAACAATGATCAGTGTGTGCAGTTGTATAGTCTCCTATAGGATAATAATGATCAGTGTGTGCAGTGTTATAGTCTCCTATAGGATAACAATGATCAGTGTGTGCAGTGTTATAGTCTCCTATGGGATAATAATGATCAGTGTGTGCAGTGTTATAGTCTCCTATGGGATAACAATGATCAGTGTGTGCAGTGTTATAGTCTCCTATGGGATAATAATGATCAGTGTGTGCAGTGTTATAGTCTCCTATGGGATAACAACGATCAGTGTGTGCAGTTGTATAGTCTCCTATAGGATAATAATGATCAGTGTGTGCAGTGTTATAGTCTCCTATAGGATAACAATGATCAGTGTGTGCAGTGTTATAGTCTCCTATAGGATAATAATGATCAGTGTGTGCAGTGTTATAGTCTCCTATAGGATAACAATGATCAGTGTGCGCAGTGTTATAGTCTCCTATGGGATAACAATGATCAGTGTGTGCAGTGTTATAGTCTCCTATGGGATAACAATGATCAGTATAAGAGATCAGTGTGTGCAGTGTTATATTCTCCTATGCGATAACAATAATCAGTGTGTGCAGTGTTATAGTTTCCTATGGGATAACAATGATCAGTGTGTGCAGTGCTATAGTCTCCTATGGGATAACAATGATCAGTGTGAACAGTGTTATAGTCTCCCATGGGATAACAATGATCAGTGTGTGCAGTGTTTTAGTCTCCTCTGGGATTACAATGATCAGTGTGTGCAGTGTTATAGTCAATGGGATAATAATGATCAGTGTGTGCAGTGTTATAGTCTCCTATGGGATAACAATGATCAGTGTGTGCAGTGTTATAGTCTCCTATGGGATAACAATGATCAGTGTGTGCAGTGTTATAGTCTCCTATGGGATAACAATGATCAATGTGTGCAGTGTTATAGTCTCCTATGGGATAACATTGATCAGTGTGTGCAGTGTTATTGTCTCCTATGTGATAACAATCATCATTTGTGCTGTGTTATAGTCTTCTATGGGATAACAATGATCAGTGTTTGCAGTGTTATAGTCTCTTTGGGATAACAATGATCAACGTGTGCAGTGTTATAGTCTCCTATGAGATAACAATGATCAGTTTGTACAGTGTTATAGTCCCCTATGGGATAATAATGATCAGTGTGTGCAGTGTTATAATCTCCTATGGGATAATAATGATCAGTGTGTGCAGTGTTATTGTCTCTTATGGGATAACAATGATAATTGTGTGCAGTGTTAAAGTCTCCTATGGGATAACAATGATCAATGTGTGCCGTTTGTTATCGTCTCCTATGGAATAACAATGATCAGTGTGTGCAGTGTTATGGTCTCTTATGGGATAACAATGAACAGTATGTTCTGTTTTATAGTCTCCTATGGGATAACAATGTTCAGTGTGTGCATTGTTATGGTCTCCTATGGGTTAACAATGATCAGTGTGCGCAGTGTTATAGTCTCCTATGGGATAACAATGATCAGTGTGTGCTGTGTTATAATCTCCTATGAGAAAACAATGATCAGTCTGTGCAGTGTTATAGTCTCTTATGGAATAACAATGATCAGTGTGTGCAGTGTTATAGTTCCCTATGGGATAATTATAATCAGTGCGTGCAGTGTTATAGCCCCCTATGGGATAACAATGATCATAGTGTGCAGTGTTATGGTCTCCTATGGGATGACAATGATCAATGTGTGCAGTGTTATAATATATGGGATAACAATGATCAGTGTGTGCAGTGTTATAGTCTCCTATGGGATAACATTGATCAGTGTATGCAGTGTTATAGTCTCCTATTGGATAACAATGATCAGTGTGTGCAGTGTTATGGTCTCTTATGGGATAACATTGATCAGTGTGTGCAGTGTTATAGTGTCCTATGGGATAATAATGATCAGTATGCGCAGTGTTATAGTGTCCTATGGGATAATAATGATCAGTGTGCGCAGTGTTATAGTCTCCTATGGGATAACAATGATCAGTGTGTGCAGTGTTATAGTCTCCTATAGGATAACAATGATCAGTGTGTGCAGTGTTATAGTCTCCTATGGGATAATAATGATCAGTATGTGCAGTGTTATAGTCTCCTATGGGATAATAATGATCAGTGTGTGCAGTGTTATAGTCTCCTATGGGATAATAATGATCAGTGTGTGCAGTTGTATAGTCTCCTATAGGATAATAATGATCAGTGTGTGCAGTGTTATAGTTTCCTATAGGATAACAATGATCAGTGTGTGCAGTGTTATAGTCTCCTATGGGATAATAATGATCAGTGTGCGCAGTGTTATAGTCTCCTATGGGATAATAATGATCAGTGTGTGCAGTGTTATAGTCTCCTATAGGATAACAATGATCAGTGTGTGCAGTGTTATAGTCTCCTATGATATAATAATGATCAGTGTGTGCAGTGTTATAGTCTCCTATGGGATAATAATGATCAGTGTGTGCAGTGTTATAGTCTCATATGGGATAATAATGATCAGTGTGTGCAGTTGTATAGTCTCCTATAGGATAATAATGATCAGTGTGTGCAGTGCTATAGTCTCCTATGGGATAATAATGATCAGTGTGCGCAGTGTTATAGTCTCCTATGGGATAATAATGATCAGTGTGCGCAGTGTTATAGTCTCCTATGGGATAATAATGATCAGTGTGTGCAGTTGTATAGTCTCCTATAGGATAATAATGATCAGTGTGTGCAGTTGTATAGTCTCCTATAGGATAATAATGATCAGTGTGTGCAGTGTTATAGTCTCCTATAGGATAATAATGATCAGTGTGTGCAGTGTTATAGTCTCCTATAGGATAATAATGATCAGTATGTGCAGTGTTATAGTGTCCTATGGGATAATAATGATCAGTGTGCGCAGTGTTATAGTCTCCTATGGGATAATAATGATCAGTGTGTGCAGTGTTATAGTCTCCTATGGGATAACAATGATCAGTGTGAGCAGTGTTATAGTCTCCTATGGGATAACAATGATCAGTGTGTGCAGTGTTATAATCTCTTTGGGATAACAATGATCAGTGTGTGCAGTGTTATAGTCCCCTATGGGATAACAATGATCAGTGTGTGCAGTGTTATAGTCTCCTATGGGATAACAATGATCAGTGTGTGCAGTGTTATAGTCTCCTATGGGATAACAATGATCAGTGTGTGCAGTGTTATAGTGTATGCGATAACAATGATCAGTGTGCAGTGTTATATTCTATGGGATAACAATGATCAGTGTGTGCTGTGTTATAGTCTCCTATGGGATAGCAATGATCAGTGTGTGCAGTGTTATAGTCTCCTATGGGATAACAATTATCAATGTGTGCAGTGTTATAGTTCCCTTTGGGATAACAATGATCGGTGTGTGCAGTGCTACAGTCTCCTATGGGATAACAATGATCGGTGTGTGCAGTGCTACAGTCTCCTATGGGATAACAATGATCAGTGTGCGCAGTGTTATAGTCTCCTATGGGATAACAATGATCAGTGTGTGCAGTGTTATAGTCTCCTATGGGATAACAATGATCAGTATAAGAGATCAGTGTGTGCAGTGTTATATTCTCCTATGCGATAACAATAATCAGTGTGTGCAGTGTTATAGTTTCCTATGGGATAACAATGATCAGTGTGTGCAGTGCTATAGTCTCCTATGGGATAACAATGATCAGTGTGAACAGTGTTATAGTCTCCCATGGGATAACAATGATCAGTGTGTGCAGTGTTTTAGTCTCCTCTGGGATTACAATGATCAGTGTGTGCAGTGTTATAGTCAATGGGATAATAATGATCAGTGTGTGCAGTGTTATAGTCTCCTATGGGATAACAATGATCAGTGTGTGCAGTGTTATAGTCTCCTATGGGATAACAATGATCAGTGTGTGCAGTGTTATAGTCTCCTATGGGATAACAATGATCAATGTGTGCAGTGTTATAGTCTCCTATGGGATAACATTGATCAGTGTGTGCAGTGTTATTGTCTCCTATGTGATAACAATCATCATTTGTGCTGTGTTATAGTCTTCTATGGGATAACAATGATCAGTGTTTGCAGTGTTATAGTCTCTTTGGGATAACAATGATCAACGTGTGCAGTGTTATAGTCTCCTATGAGATAACAATGATCAGTTTGTACAGTGTTATAGTCCCCTATGGGATAATAATGATCAGTGTGTGCAGTGTTATAATCTCCTATGGGATAATAATGATCAGTGTGTGCAGTGTTATTGTCTCTTATGGGATAACAATGATAATTGTGTGCAGTGTTATAGTCTCCTATGGGATAACAATGATCAATGTGTGCCGTTTGTTATCGTCTCCTATGGAATAACAATGATCAGTGTGTGCAGTGTTATGGTCTCTTATGGGATAACAATGAACAGTATGTTCTGTTTTATAGTCTCCTATGGGATAACAATGTTCAGTGTGTGCATTGTTATGGTCTCCTATGGGTTAACAATGATCAGTGTGCGCAGTGTTATAGTCTCCTATGGGATAACAATGATCAGTATAAGAGATCAGTGTGTGCAGTGTTATAGGTCCCTATGGGATAATAATGATCAGCATAAGAGATCAGTGTGTGCAGTGTTATAGTCTAATATGGGATAACAATGATCAGTTTGTGCAGTGTTATAGTCTCCTATGGGATAACAATGATCAGTGTGTTCAGTGTTATAGTCTCCTATTGGATAACAATGATCAGTGTGTGCTGTGTAATAGTCTCCTATGGGATAACAATGATCAGTGTGTGCTGTGTTATAATCTCCTATGAGAAAACAATGATCAGTCTGTGCAGTGTTATAGTCTCTTATGGAATAACAATGATCAGTGTGTGCAGTGTTATAGTTCCCTATGGGATAATTATAATCAGTGCGTGCAGTGTTATAGCCCCCTATGGGATAACAATGATCATAGTGTGCAGTGTTATGGTCTCCTATGGGATGACAATGATCAATGTGTGCAGTGTTATAATATATGGGATAACAATGATCAGTGTGTGCAGTGTTATAGTCTCCTATGGGATAACATTGATCAGTGTATGCAGTGTTATAGTCTCCTATTGGATAACAATGATCAGTGTGTGCAGTGTTATGGTCTCTTATGGGATAACATTGATCAGTGTGTGCAGTGTTATAGTGTCCTATGGGATAATAATGATCAGTATGCGCAGTGTTATAGTGTCCTATGGGATAATAATGATCAGTGTGCGCAGTGTTATAGTCTCCTATGGGATAACAATGATCAGTGTGTGCAGTGTTATAGTCTCCTATAGGATAACAATGATCAGTGTGTGCAGTGTTATAGTCTCCTATGGGATAATAATGATCAGTATGTGCAGTGTTATAGTCTCCTATGGGATAATAATGATCAGTGTGTGCAGTGTTATAGTCTCCTATGGGATAATAATGATCAGTGTGTGCAGTTGTATAGTCTCCTATAGGATAATAATGATCAGTGTGTGCAGTGTTATAGTTTCCTATAGGATAACAATGATCAGTGTGTGCAGTGTTATAGTCTCCTATGGGATAATAATGATCAGTGTGCGCAGTGTTATAGTCTCCTATGGGATAATAATGATCAGTGTGTGCAGTGTTATAGTCTCCTATAGGATAACAATGATCAGTGTGTGCAGTGTTATAGTCTCCTATGATATAATAATGATCAGTGTGTGCAGTGTTATAGTCTCCTATGGGATAATAATGATCAGTGTATGCAGTGTTATAGTCTCATATGGGATAATAATGATCAGTATAAGAGATCAGTGTGTGCAGTTGTATAGTCTCCTATAGGATAATAATGATCAGTGTGTGCAGTGCTATAGTCTCCTATGGGATAATAATGATCAGTGTGCGCAGTGTTATAGTCTCCTATGGGATAATAATGATCAGTGTGCGCAGTGTTATAGTCTCCTATGGGATAATAATGATCAGTGTGTGCAGTTGTATAGTCTCCTATAGGATAATAATGATCAGTGTGTGCAGTTGTATAGTCTCCTATAGGATAATAATGATCAGTGTGTGCAGTGTTATAGTCTCCTATAGGATAATAATGATCAGTGTGTGCAGTGTTATAGTCTCCTATAGGATAATAATGATCAGTGTGCGCAGTGTTATAGTCTCCTATGGGATAATAATGATCAGTGTGTGCAGTGTTATAGTCTCCTATGGGATAACAATGATCAGTGTGAGCAGTGTTATAGTCTCCTATAGGATAATAATGATCAGTGTGTGCAGTGTTATAGTCTCCTATAGGATAATAATGATCAGTGTGTGCAGTGTTATAGTGTCCTATAGGATAACAATGATCAGTGTGTGCAGTGTTATGGTCTCCTATGGGATAACAATGATCAGTATGTGCAGTTGTATAGTCTCCTATAGGATAATAATGATCAGTGTGTGCAGTAATATAGTGTCCTATAGGATAACAATGATCAGTGTGTGCAGTGTTATAGTCTCCTATAGGAAAACAATGATCAGTGTGTGCAGTGTTATAGTCTCCTATGGGATAATAATGATCAGTGTGTGCAGTGTTATAGTCTCCTATAGGATAACAATGATCAGTGTGTGCAGTGTTATAGTCTCCTATGGGATAATAATGATCAGTGTGTGCAGTGTTATAGTCTCCTATGGGATAACAATGATCAGTGTGTGCAGTGTTATAGTGTATGCGATAACAATGATCAGTGTGCAGTGTTATATTCTATGGGATAACAATGATCAGTGTGTGCTGTGTTATAGTCTCCTATGGGATAGCAATGATCAGTGTGTGCAGTGTTATAGTCTCCTATGGGATAACAATGATCAATGTGTGCAGTGTTATAGTTCCCTTTGGGATAACAATGATCGGTGTGTGCAGTGCTACAGTCTCCTATGGGATAACAATGATCGGTGTGTGCAGTGCTACAGTCTCCTATGGGATAACAATGATCAGTGTGCGCAGTGTTATAGTCTCCTATGGCATAACAATGATCAGTGTGTGCAGTGTTATAGTCTCCTATGGGATAACAATGATCAGTATAAGAGATCAGTGTGTGCAGTGTTATATTCTCCTATGCGATAACAATAATCAGTCTGTGCAGTGTTATAGTTTCCTATGGGATAACAATGATCAGTGTGTGCAGTGCTATAGTCTCCTACGGGATAACAATGATCAGTGTGAACAGTGTTATAGTCTCCCATGGGATAACAATGATCAGTGTGTGCAGTGTTTTAGTCTCCTCTGGGATTACAATGATCAGTGTGTGCAGTGTTATAGTCAATGGGATAATAATGATCAGTGTGTGCAGTGTTATAGTCTCCTATGGGATAACAATGATCAGTGTGTGCAGTGTTATAGTCTCCTATGGGATAACAATGATCAGTGTGTGCAGTGTTATAGTCTCCTATGGGATAACAATGATCAATGTGTGCAGTGTTATAGTCTCCTATGGGATAACATTGATCAGTGTGTGCAGTGTTATTGTCTCCTATGTGATAACAATCATCATTTGTGCTGTGTTATAGTCTTCTATGGGATAACAATGATCAGTGTTTGCAGTGTTATAGTCTCTTTGGGATAACAATGATCAACGTGTGCAGTGTTTTAGTCTCCTATGAGATAACAATGATCAGTTTGTACAGTGTTATAGTCCCCTATGGGATAATAATGATCAGTGTGTGCAGTGTTATAATGTCCTATGGGATAATAATGATCAGTGTGTGCAGTGTTATTGTCTCTTATGGGATAACAATGATAATTGTGTGCAGTGTTATAGTCTCCTATGGGATAACAATGATCAATGTGTGCCGTTTGTTATCGTCTCCTATGGAATAACAATGATCAGTGTGTGCAGTGTTATGGTCTCTTATGGGATAACAATGAACAGTATGTTCTGTTTTATAGTCTCCTATGGGATAACAATGTTCAGTGTGTGCATTGTTATGGTCTCCTATGGGTTAACAATGATCAGTGTGCGCAGTGTTATAGTCTCCTATGGGATAACAATGATCAGTATAAGAGATCAGTGTGTGCAGTGTTATAGGTCCCTATGGGATAATAATGATCAGCATAAGAGATCAGTGTGTGCAGTGTTATAGTCTAATATGGGATAACAATGATCAGTTTGTGCAGTGTTATAGTCTCCTATGGGATAACAATGATCAGTGTGTTCAGTGTTATAGTCTCCTATTGGATAACAATGATCAGTGTGTGCTGTGTAATAGTCTCCTATGGGATAACAATGATCAGTGTGTGCTGTGTTATAATCTCCTATGAGAAAACAATGATCAGTCTGTGCAGTGTTATAGTCTCTTATGGAATAACAATGATCAGTGTGTGCAGTGTTATAGTTCCCTATGGGATAATTATAATCAGTGCGTGCAGTGTTATAGCCCCCTATGGGATAACAATGATCATAGTGTGCAGTGTTATGGTCTCCTATGGGATGACAATGATCAATGTGTGCAGTGTTATAATATATGGGATAACAATGATCAGTGTGTGCAGTGTTATAGTCTCCTATGGGATAACATTGATCAGTGTATGCAGTGTTATAGTCTCCTATTGGATAACAATGATCAGTGTGTGCAGTGTTATGGTCTCTTATGGGATAACATTGATCAGTGTGCGCAGTGTTATAGTGTCCTATGGGATAATAATGATCAGTATGCGCAGTGTTATAGTGTCCTATGGGATAATAATGATCAGTGTGCGCAGTGTTATAGTCTCCTATGGGATAACAATGATCAGTGTGTGCAGTGTTATAGTCTCCTATAGGATAACAATGATCAGTGTGTGCAGTGTTATAGTCTCCTATGGGATAATAATGATCAGTATGTGCAGTGTTATAGTCTCCTATGGGATAATAATGATCAGTGTGTGCAGTGTTATAGTCTCCTATGGGATAATAATGATCAGTGTGTGCAGTTGTATAGTCTCCTATAGGATAATAATGATCAGTGTGTGCAGTGTTATAGTTTCCTATAGGATAACAATGATCAGTGTGTGCAGTGTTATAGTCTCCTATGGGATAATAATGATCAGTGTGCGCAGTGTTATAGTCTCCTATGGGATAATAATGATCAGTGTGTGCAGTGTTATAGTCTCCTATAGGATAACAATGATCAGTGTGTGCAGTGTTATAGTCTCCTATGATATAATAATGATCAGTGTGTGCAGTGTTATAGTCTCCTATGGGATAATAATGATCAGTGTGTGCAGTGTTATAGTCTCATATGGGATAATAATGATCAGTGTGTGCAGTTGTATAGTCTCCTATAGGATAATAATGATCAGTGTGTGCAGTGCTATAGTCTCCTATGGGATAATAATGATCAGTGTGCGCAGTGTTATAGTCTCCTATGGGATAATAATGATCAGTGTGCGCAGTGTTATAGTCTCCTATGGGATAATAATGATCAGTGTGTGCAGTTGTATAGTCTCCTATAGGATAATAATGATCAGTGTGTGCAGTTGTATAGTCTCCTATAGGATAATAATGATCAGTGTGTGCAGTGTTATAGTCTCCTATAGGATAATAATGATCAGTGTGTGCAGTGTTATAGTCTCCTATAGGATAATAATGATCAGTATGTGCAGTGTTATAGTGTCCTATGGGATAATAATGATCAGTGAGCGCAGTGTTATAGTCTCCTATGGGATAATAATGATCAGTGTGTGCAGTGTTATAGTCTCCTATGGGATAACAATGATCAGTGTGAGCAGTGTTATAGTCTCCTATGGGATAACAATGATCAGTGTGTGCAGTGTTATAATCTCTTTGGGATAACAATGATCAGTGTGTGCAGTGTTATAGTCCCCTATGGGATAACAATGATCAGTGTGTGCAGTGTTATAGTCTCCTATGGGATAACAATGATCAGTGTGTGCAGTGTTATAGTCTCCTATGGGATAACAATGATCAGTGTGTGCAGTGTTATAGTGTATGCGATAACAATGATCAGTGTGCAGTGTTATATTCTATGGGATAACAATGATCAGTGTGTGCTGTGTTATAGTCTCCTATGGGATAGCAATGATCAGTGTGTGCAGTGTTATAGTCTCCTATGGGATAACAATGATCAATGTGTGCAGTGTTATAGTTCCCTTTGGGATAACAATGATCGGTGTGTGCAGTGCTACAGTCTCCTATGGGATAACAATGATCGGTGTGTGCAGTGCTACAGTCTCCTATGGGATAACAATGATCAGTGTGCGCAGTGTTATAGTCTCCTATGGGATAACAATGATCAGTGTGTGCAGTGTTATAGTCTCCTATGGGATAACAATGATCAGTATAAGAGATCAGTGTGTGCAGTGTTATATTCTCCTATGCGATAACAATAATCAGTGTGTGCAGTGTTATAGTTTCCTATGGGATAACAATGATCAGTGTGTGCAGTGCTATAGTCTCCTATGGGATAACAATGATCAGTGTGAACAGTGTTATAGTCTCCCATGGGATAACAATGATCAGTGTGTGCAGTGTTTTAGTCTCCTCTGGGATTACAATGATCAGTGTGTGCAGTGTTATAGTCAATGGGATAATAATGATCAGTGTGTGCAGTGTTATAGTCTCCTATGGGATAACAATGATCAGTGTGTGCAGTGTTATAGTCTCCTATGGGATAACAATGATCAGTGTGTGCAGTGTTATAGTCTCCTATGGGATAACAATGATCAATGTGTGCAGTGTTATAGTCTCCTATGGGATAACATTGATCAGTGTGTGCAGTGTTATTGTCTCCTATGTGATAACAATCATCATTTGTGCTGTGTTATAGTCTTCTATGGGATAACAATGATCAGTGTTTGCAGTGTTATAGTCTCTTTGGGATAACAATGATCAACGTGTGCAGTGTTATAGTCTCCTATGAGATAACAATGATCAGTTTGTACAGTGTTATAGTCCCCTATGGGATAATAATGATCAGTGTGTGCAGTGTTATAATCTCCTATGGGATAATAATGATCAGTGTGTGCAGTGTTATTGTCTCTTATGGGATAACAATGATAATTGTGTGCAGTGTTATAGTCTCCTATGGGATAACAATGATCAATGTGTGCCGTTTGTTATCGTCTCCTATGGAATAACAATGATCAGTGTGTGCAGTGTTATGGTCTCTTATGGGATAACAATGAACAGTATGTTCTGTTTTATAGTCTCCTATGGGATAACAATGTTCAGTGTGTGCATTGTTATGGTCTCCTATGGGTTAACAATGATCAGTGTGCGCAGTGTTATAGTCTCCTATGGGATAACAATGATCAGTATAAGAGATCAGTGTGTGCAGTGTTATAGGTCCCTATGGGATAATAATGATCAGCATAAGAGATCAGTGTGTGCAGTGTTATAGTCTAATATGGGATAACAATGATCAGTTTGTGCAGTGTTATAGTCTCCTATGGGATAACAATGATCAGTGTGTTCAGTGTTATAGTCTCCTATTGGATAACAATGATCAGTGTGTGCTGTGTAATAGTCTCCTATGGGATAACAATGATCAGTGTGTGCTGTGTTATAATCTCCTATGAGAAAACAATGATCAGTCTGTGCAGTGTTATAGTCTCTTATGGAATAACAATGATCAGTGTGTGCAGTGTTATAGTTCCCTATGGGATAATTATAATCAGTGCGTGCAGTGTTATAGCCCCCTATGGGATAACAATGATCATAGTGTGCAGTGTTATGGTCTCCTATGGGATGACAATGATCAATGTGTGCAGTGTTATAATATATGGGATAACAATGATCAGTGTGTGCAGTGTTATAGTCTCCTATGGGATAACATTGATCAGTGTATGCAGTGTTATAGTCTCCTATTGGATAACAATGATCAGTGTGTGCAGTGTTATGGTCTCTTATGGGATAACATTGATCAGTGTGTGCAGTGTTATAGTGTCCTATGGGATAATAATGATCAGTATGCGCAGTGTTATAGTGTCCTATGGGATAATAATGATCAGTGTGCGCAGTGTTATAGTCTCCTATGGGATAACAATGATCAGTGTGTGCAGTGTTATAGTCTCCTATACGATAACAATGATCAGTGTGTGCAGTGTTATAGTCTCCTATGGGATAATAATGATCAGTATGTGCAGTGTTATAGTCTCCTATGGGATAATAATGATCAGTGTGTGCAGTGTTATAGTCTCCTATGGGATAATAATGATCAGTGTGTGCAGTTGTATAGTCTCCTATAGGATAATAATGATCAGTGTGTGCAGTGTTATAGTTTCCTATAGGATAACAATGATCAGTGTGTGCAGTGTTATAGTCTCCTATGGGATAATAATGATCAGTGTGCGCAGTGTTATAGTCTCCTATGGGATAATAATGATCAGTGTGTGCAGTGTTATAGTCTCCTATAGGATAACAATGATCAGTGTGTGCAGTGTTATAGTCTCCTATGATATAATAATGATCAGTGTGTGCAGTGTTATAGTCTCCTATGGGATAATAATGATCAGTGTATGCAGTGTTATAGTCTCATATGGGATAATAATGATCAGTATAAGAGATCAGTGTGTGCAGTTGTATAGTCTCCTATAGGATAATAATGATCAGTGCGTGCAGTGCTATAGTCTCCTATGGGATAATAATGATCAGTGTGCGCAGTGTTATAGTCTCCTATGGGATAATAATGATCAGTGTGCGCAGTGTTATAGTCTCCTATGGGATAATAATGATCAGTGTGTGCAGTTGTATAGTCTCCTATAGGATAATAATGATCAGTGTGTGCAGTTGTATAGTCTCCTATAGGATAATAATGATCAGTGTGTGCAGTGTTATAGTCTCCTATAGGATAATAATGATCAGTGTGTGCAGTGTTATAGTCTCCTATAGGATAATAATGATCAGTATGTGCAGTGTTATAGTGTCCTATGGGATAATAATGATCAGTGTGCGCAGTGTTATAGTCTCCTATGGGATAATAATGATCAGTGTGTGCAGTGTTATAGTCTCCTATGGGATAACAATGATCAGTGTGAGCAGTGTTATAGTCTCCTATAGGATAATAATGATCAGTGTGTGCAGTGTTATAGTCTCCTATAGGATAATAATGATCAGTGTGTGCAGTGTTATAGTGTCCTATAGGATAACAATGATCAGTGTGTGCAGTGTTATAGTCTCCTATGGGATAACAATGATCAGTATGTGCAGTTGTATAGTCTCCTATAGGATAATAATGATCAGTGTGTGCAGTAATATAGTGTCCTATAGGATAACAATGATCAGTGTGTGCAGTGTTATAGTCTCCTATAGGAAAACAATGATCAGTGTGTGCAGTGTTATAGTCTCCTATGGGATAATAATGATCAGTGTGTGCAGTGTTATAGTCTCCTATAGGATAACAATGATCAGTGTGTGCAGTGTTATAGTCTCCTATGGGATAATAATGATCAGTGTGTGCAGTGTTATAGTCTCCTATGGGATAACAATGATCAGTGTGTGCAGTGTTATAGTGTATGCGATAACAATGATCAGTGTGCAGTGTTATATTCTATGGGATAACAATGATCAGTGTGTGCTGTGTTATAGTCTCCTATGGGATAGCAATGATCAGTGTGTGCAGTGTTATAGTCTCCTATGGGATAACAATGATCAATGTGTGCAGTGTTATAGTTCCCTTTGGGATAACAATGATCGGTGTGTGCAGTGCTACAGTCTCCTATGGGATAACAATGATCGGTGTGTGCAGTGCTACAGTCTCCTATGGGATAACAATGATCAGTGTGCGCAGTGTTATAGTCTCCTATGGCATAACAATGATCAGTGTGTGCAGTGTTATAGTCTCCTATGGGATAACAATGATCAGTATAAGAGATCAGTGTGTGCAGTGTTATATTCTCCTATGCGATAACAATAATCAGTCTGTGCAGTGTTATAGTTTCCTATGGGATAACAATGATCAGTGTGTGCAGTGCTATAGTCTCCTACGGGATAACAATGATCAGTGTGAACAGTGTTATAGTCTCCCATGGGATAACAATGATCAGTGTGTGCAGTGTTTTAGTCTCCTCTGGGATTACAATGATCAGTGTGTGCAGTGTTATAGTCAATGGGATAATAATGATCAGTGTGTGCAGTGTTATAGTCTCCTATGGGATAACAATGATCAGTGTGTGCAGTGTTATAGTCTCCTATGGGATAACAATGATCAGTGTGTGCAGTGTTATAGTCTCCTATGGGATAACAATGATCAATGTGTGCAGTGTTATAGTCTCCTATGGGATAACATTGATCAGTGTGTGCAGTGTTATTGTCTCCTATGTGATAACAATCATCATTTGTGCTGTGTTATAGTCTTCTATGGGATAACAATGATCAGTGTTTGCAGTGTTATAGTCTCTTTGGGATAACAATGATCAACGTGTGCAGTGTTATAGTCTCCTATGAGATAACAATGATCAGTTTGTACAGTGTTATAGTCCCCTATGGGATAATAATGATCAGTGTGTGCAGTGTTATAATGTCCTATGGGATAATAATGATCAGTGTGTGCAGTGTTATTGTCTCTTATGGGATAACAATGATAATTGTGTGCAGTGTTATAGTCTCCTATGGGATAACAATGATCAATGTGTGCCATTTGTTATCGTCTCCTATGGAATAACAATGATCAGTGTGTGCAGTGTTATGGTCTCTTATGGGATAACAATGAACAGTATGTTCTGTTTTATAGTCTCCTATGGGATAACAATGTTCAGTGTGTGCATTGTTATGGTCTCCTATGGGTTAACAATGATCAGTGTGCGCAGTGTTATAGTCTCCTATGGGATAACAATGATCAGTATAAGAGATCAGTGTGTGCAGTGTTATAGGTCCCTATGGGATAATAATGATCAGCATAAGAGATCAGTGTGTGCAGTGTTATAGTCTAATATGGGATAACAATGATCAGTTTGTGCAGTGTTATAGTCTCCTATGGGATAACAATGATCAGTGTGTTCAGTGTTATAGTCTCCTATTGGATAACAATGATCAGTGTGTGCTGTGTAATAGTCTCCTATGGGATAACAATGATCAGTGTGTGCTGTGTTATAATCTCCTATGAGAAAACAATGATCAGTCTGTGCAGTGTTATAGTCTCTTATGGAATAACAATGATCAGTGTGTGCAGTGTTATAGTTCCCTATGGGATAATTATAATCAGTGCGTGCAGTGTTATAGCCCCCTATGGGATAACAATGATCATAGTGTGCAGTGTTATGGTCTCCTATGGGATGACAATGATCAATGTGTGCAGTGTTATAATATATGGGATAACAATGATCAGTGTGTGCAGTGTTATAGTCTCCTATGGGATAACATTGATCAGTGTATGCAGTGTTATAGTCTCCTATTGGATAACAATGATCAGTGTGTGCAGTGTTATGGTCTCTTATGGGATAACATTGATCAGTGTGTGCAGTGTTATAGTGTCCTATGGGATAATAATGATCAGTATGCGCAGTGTTATAGTGTCCTATGGGATAATAATGATCAGTGTGCGCAGTGTTATAGTCTCCTATGGGATAACAATGATCAGTGTGTGCAGTGTTATAGTCTCCTATAGGATAACAATGATCAGTGTGTGCAGTGTTATAGTCTCCTATGGGATAATAATGATCAGTATGTGCAGTGTTATAGTCTCCTATGGGATAATAATGATCAGTGTGTGCAGTGTTATAGTCTCCTATGGGATAATAATGATCAGTGTGTGCAGTTGTATAGTCTCCTATAGGATAATAATGATCAGTGTGTGCAGTGTTATAGTTTCCTATAGGATAACAATGATCAGTGTGTGCAGTGTTATAGTCTCCTATGGGATAATAATGATCAGTGTGCGCAGTGTTATAGTCTCCTATGGGATAATAATGATCAGTGTGTGCAGTGTTATAGTCTCCTATAGGATAACAATGATCAGTGTGTGCAGTGTTATAGTCTCCTATAGGATAATAATGATCAGTGTGTGCAGTGTTATAGTCTCCTATAGGATAATAATGATCAGTGTGTGCAGTGTTATAGTGTCCTATAGGATAACAATGATCAGTGTGTGCAGTGTTATAGTCTCATATGGGATAATAATGATCAGTGTGTGCAGTTGTATAGTCTCCTATAGGATAATAATGATCAGTGTGTGCAGTGCTATAGTCTCCTATGGGATAATAATGATCAGTGTGCGCAGTGTTATAGTCTCCTATGGGATAATAATGATCAGTGTGCGCAGTGTTATAGTCTCCTATGGGATAATAATGATCAGTGTGTGCAGTGTTATAGTCTCATATGGGATAATAATGATCAGTGTGTGCAGTTGTATAGTCTCCTATAGGATAACAATGATCAGTGTGTGCAGTGTTATAGTCTCCTATGGGATAATAATGATCAGTGTGTGCAGTGTTATAGTTTCCTATGGGATAACAATGATCAGTGTGTGCAGTGCTATAGTCTCCTATGGGATAACAATGATCAGTGTGAACAGTGTTATAGTCTCCCATGGGATAACAATGATCAGTGTGTGCAGTGTTTTAGTCTCCTCTGGGATTACAATGATCAGTGTGTGCAGTGTTATAGTCAATGGGATAATAATGATCAGTGTGTGCAGTGTTATAGTCTCCTATGGGATAACAATGATCAGTGTGTGCAGTGTTATAGTCTCCTATGGGATAACAATGATCAGTGTGTGCAGTGTTATAGTCTCCTATGGGATAACAATGATCAATGTGTGCAGTGTTATAGTCTCCTATGGGATAACATTGATCAGTGTGTGCAGTGTTATTGTCTCCTATGTGATAACAATCATCATTTGTGCTGTGTTATAGTCTTCTATGGGATAACAATGATCAGTGTTTGCAGTGTTATAGTCTCTTTGGGATAACAATGATCAACGTGTGCAGTGTTATAGTCTCCTATGAGATAACAATGATCAGTTTGTACAGTGTTATAGTCCCCTATGGGATAATAATGATCAGTGTGTGCAGTGTTATAATCTCCTATGGGATAATAATGATCAGTGTGTGCAGTGTTATTGTCTCTTATGGGATAACAATGATAATTGTGTGCAGTGTTATAGTCTCCTATGGGATAACAATGATCAATGTGTGCCGTTTGTTATCGTCTCCTATGGAATAACAATGATCAGTGTGTGCAGTGTTATGGTCTCTTATGGGATAACAATGAACAGTATGTTCTGTTTTATAGTCTCCTATGGGATAACAATGTTCAGTGTGTGCATTGTTATGGTCTCCTATGGGTTAACAATGATCAGTGTGCGCAGTGTTATAGTCTCCTATGGGATAACAATGATCAGTATAAGAGATCAGTGTGTGCAGTGTTATAGGTCCCTATGGGATAATAATGATCAGCATAAGAGATCAGTGTGTGCAGTGTTATAGTCTAATATGGGATAACAATGATCAGTTTGTGCAGTGTTATAGTCTCCTATGGGATAACAATGATCAGTGTGTTCAGTGTTATAGTCTCCTATTGGATAACAATGATCAGTGTGTGCTGTGTAATAGTCTCCTATGGGATAACAATGATCAGTGTGTGCTGTGTTATAATCTCCTATGAGAAAACAATGATCAGTCTGTGCAGTGTTATAGTCTCTTATGGAATAACAATGATCAGTGTGTGCAGTGTTATAGTTCCCTATGGGATAATTATAATCAGTGCGTGCAGTGTTATAGCCCCCTATGGGATAACAATGATCATAGTGTGCAGTGTTATGGTCTCCTATGGGATGACAATGATCAATGTGTGCAGTGTTATAATATATGGGATAACAATGATCAGTGTGTGCAGTGTTATAGTCTCCTATGGGATAACATTGATCAGTGTATGCAGTGTTATAGTCTCCTATTGGATAACAATGATCAGTGTGTGCAGTGTTATGGTCTCTTATGGGATAACATTGATCAGTGTGTGCAGTGTTATAGTGTCCTATGGGATAATAATGATCAGTATGCGCAGTGTTATAGTGTCCTATGGGATAATAATGATCAGTGTGCGCAGTGTTATAGTCTCCTATGGGATAACAATGATCAGTGTGTGCAGTGTTATAGTCTCCTATACGATAACAATGATCAGTGTGTGCAGTGTTATAGTCTCCTATGGGATAATAATGATCAGTATGTGCAGTGTTATAGTCTCCTATGGGATAATAATGATCAGTGTGTGCAGTGTTATAGTCTCCTATGGGATAATAATGATCAGTGTGTGCAGTTGTATAGTCTCCTATAGGATAATAATGATCAGTGTGTGCAGTGTTATAGTTTCCTATAGGATAACAATGATCAGTGTGTGCAGTGTTATAGTCTCCTATGGGATAATAATGATCAGTGTGCGCAGTGTTATAGTCTCCTATGGGATAATAATGATCAGTGTGTGCAGTGTTATAGTCTCCTATAGGATAACAATGATCAGTGTGTGCAGTGTTATAGTCTCCTATGATATAATAATGATCAGTGTGTGCAGTGTTATAGTCTCCTATGGGATAATAATGATCAGTGTATGCAGTGTTATAGTCTCATATGGGATAATAATGATCAGTATAAGAGATCAGTGTGTGCAGTTGTATAGTCTCCTATAGGATAATAATGATCAGTGCGTGCAGTGCTATAGTCTCCTATGGGATAATAATGATCAGTGTGCGCAGTGTTATAGTCTCCTATGGGATAATAATGATCAGTGTGCGCAGTGTTATAGTCTCCTATGGGATAATAATGATCAGTGTGTGCAGTTGTATAGTCTCCTATAGGATAATAATGATCAGTGTGTGCAGTTGTATAGTCTCCTATAGGATAATAATGATCAGTGTGTGCAGTGTTATAGTCTCCTATAGGATAATAATGATCAGTGTGTGCAGTGTTATAGTCTCCTATAGGATAATAATGATCAGTATGTGCAGTGTTATAGTGTCCTATGGGATAATAATGATCAGTGTGCGCAGTGTTATAGTCTCCTATGGGATAATAATGATCAGTGTGTGCAGTGTTATAGTCTCCTATGGGATAACAATGATCAGTGTGAGCAGTGTTATAGTCTCCTATAGGATAATAATGATCAGTGTGTGCAGTGTTATAGTCTCCTATAGGATAATAATGATCAGTGTGTGCAGTGTTATAGTGTCCTATAGGATAACAATGATCAGTGTGTGCAGTGTTATAGTCTCCTATGGGATAACAATGATCAGTATGTGCAGTTGTATAGTCTCCTATAGGATAATAATGATCAGTGTGTGCAGTAATATAGTGTCCTATAGGATAACAATGATCAGTGTGTGCAGTGTTATAGTCTCCTATAGGAAAACAATGATCAGTGTGTGCAGTGTTATAGTCTCCTATGGGATAATAATGATCAGTGTGTGCAGTGTTATAGTCTCCTATAGGATAACAATGATCAGTGTGTGCAGTGTTATAGTCTCCTATGGGATAATAATGATCAGTGTGTGCAGTGTTATAGTCTCCTATGGGATAACAATGATCAGTGTGTGCAGTGTTATAGTGTATGCGATAACAATGATCAGTGTGCAGTGTTATATTCTATGGGATAACAATGATCAGTGTGTGCTGTGTTATAGTCTCCTATGGGATAGCAATGATCAGTGTGTGCAGTGTTATAGTCTCCTATGGGATAACAATGATCAATGTGTGCAGTGTTATAGTTCCCTTTGGGATAACAATGATCGGTGTGTGCAGTGCTACAGTCTCCTATGGGATAACAATGATCGGTGTGTGCAGTGCTACAGTCTCCTATGGGATAACAATGATCAGTGTGCGCAGTGTTATAGTCTCCTATGGCATAACAATGATCAGTGTGTGCAGTGTTATAGTCTCCTATGGGATAACAATGATCAGTATAAGAGATCAGTGTGTGCAGTGTTATATTCTCCTATGCGATAACAATAATCAGTCTGTGCAGTGTTATAGTTTCCTATGGGATAACAATGATCAGTGTGTGCAGTGCTATAGTCTCCTACGGGATAACAATGATCAGTGTGAACAGTGTTATAGTCTCCCATGGGATAACAATGATCAGTGTGTGCAGTGTTTTAGTCTCCTCTGGGATTACAATGATCAGTGTGTGCAGTGTTATAGTCAATGGGATAATAATGATCAGTGTGTGCAGTGTTATAGTCTCCTATGGGATAACAATGATCAGTGTGTGCAGTGTTATAGTCTCCTATGGGATAACAATGATCAGTGTGTGCAGTGTTATAGTCTCCTATGGGATAACAATGATCAATGTGTGCAGTGTTATAGTCTCCTATGGGATAACATTGATCAGTGTGTGCAGTGTTATTGTCTCCTATGTGATAACAATCATCATTTGTGCTGTGTTATAGTCTTCTATGGGATAACAATGATCAGTGTTTGCAGTGTTATAGTCTCTTTGGGATAACAATGATCAACGTGTGCAGTGTTATAGTCTCCTATGAGATAACAATGATCAGTTTGTACAGTGTTATAGTCCCCTATGGGATAATAATGATCAGTGTGTGCAGTGTTATAATGTCCTATGGGATAATAATGATCAGTGTGTGCAGTGTTATTGTCTCTTATGGGATAACAATGATAATTGTGTGCAGTGTTATAGTCTCCTATGGGATAACAATGATCAATGTGTGCCATTTGTTATCGTCTCCTATGGAATAACAATGATCAGTGTGTGCAGTGTTATGGTCTCTTATGGGATAACAATGAACAGTATGTTCTGTTTTATAGTCTCCTATGGGATAACAATGTTCAGTGTGTGCATTGTTATGGTCTCCTATGGGTTAACAATGATCAGTGTGCGCAGTGTTATAGTCTCCTATGGGATAACAATGATCAGTATAAGAGATCAGTGTGTGCAGTGTTATAGGTCCCTATGGGATAATAATGATCAGCATAAGAGATCAGTGTGTGCAGTGTTATAGTCTAATATGGGATAACAATGATCAGTTTGTGCAGTGTTATAGTCTCCTATGGGATAACAATGATCAGTGTGTTCAGTGTTATAGTCTCCTATTGGATAACAATGATCAGTGTGTGCTGTGTAATAGTCTCCTATGGGATAACAATGATCAGTGTGTGCTGTGTTATAATCTCCTATGAGAAAACAATGATCAGTCTGTGCAGTGTTATAGTCTCTTATGGAATAACAATGATCAGTGTGTGCAGTGTTATAGTTCCCTATGGGATAATTATAATCAGTGCGTGCAGTGTTATAGCCCCCTATGGGATAACAATGATCATAGTGTGCAGTGTTATGGTCTCCTATGGGATGACAATGATCAATGTGTGCAGTGTTATAATATATGGGATAACAATGATCAGTGTGTGCAGTGTTATAGTCTCCTATGGGATAACATTGATCAGTGTATGCAGTGTTATAGTCTCCTATTGGATAACAATGATCAGTGTGTGCAGTGTTATGGTCTCTTATGGGATAACATTGATCAGTGTGTGCAGTGTTATAGTGTCCTATGGGATAATAATGATCAGTATGCGCAGTGTTATAGTGTCCTATGGGATAATAATGATCAGTGTGCGCAGTGTTATAGTCTCCTATGGGATAACAATGATCAGTGTGTGCAGTGTTATAGTCTCCTATAGGATAACAATGATCAGTGTGTGCAGTGTTATAGTCTCCTATGGGATAATAATGATCAGTATGTGCAGTGTTATAGTCTCCTATGGGATAATAATGATCAGTGTGTGCAGTGTTATAGTCTCCTATGGGATAATAATGATCAGTGTGTGCAGTTGTATAGTCTCCTATAGGATAATAATGATCAGTGTGTGCAGTGTTATAGTTTCCTATAGGATAACAATGATCAGTGTGTGCAGTGTTATAGTCTCCTATGGGATAATAATGATCAGTGTGCGCAGTGTTATAGTCTCCTATGGGATAATAATGATCAGTGTGTGCAGTGTTATAGTCTCCTATAGGATAACAATGATCAGTGTGTGCAGTGTTATAGTCTCCTATAGGATAATAATGATCAGTGTGTGCAGTGTTATAGTCTCCTATAGGATAATAATGATCAGTGTGTGCAGTGTTATAGTGTCCTATAGGATAACAATGATCAGTGTGTGCAGTGTTATAGTCTCATATGGGATAATAATGATCAGTGTGTGCAGTTGTATAGTCTCCTATAGGATAATAATGATCAGTGTGTGCAGTGCTATAGTCTCCTATGGGATAATAATGATCAGTGTGCGCAGTGTTATAGTCTCCTATGGGATAATAATGATCAGTGTGCGCAGTGTTATAGTCTCCTATGGGATAATAATGATCAGTGTGTGCAGTGTTATAGTCTCATATGGGATAATAATGATCAGTGTGTGCAGTTGTATAGTCTCCTATAGGATAACAATGATCAGTGTGTGCAGTGTTATAGTCTCCTATGGGATAATAATGATCAGTGTGTGCAGTGTTATAGTCTCCTATGGGATAACAATGATCAGTGTGTGCAGTGTTATAGTGTATGCGATAACAATGATCAGTGTGCAGTGTTATATTCTATGGGATAACAATGATCAGTGTGTGCTGTGTTATAGTCTCCTATGGGATAGCAATGATCAGTGTGTGCAGTGTTATAGTCTCCTATGGGATAACAATGATCAATGTGTGCAGTGTTATAGTTCCCTTTGGGATAACAATGATCGGTGTGTGCAGTGCTACAGTCTCCTATGGGATAACAATGATCGGTGTGTGCAGTGCTACAGTCTCCTATGGGATAACAATGATCAGTGTGCGCAGTGTTATAGTATCCTATGGCATAACAATGATCAGTGTGTGCAGTGTTATAGTCTCCTATGGGATAACAATGATCAGTATAAGAGATCAGTGTGTGCAGTGTTATATTCTCCTATGCGATAACAATAATCAGTCTGTGCAGTGTTATAGTTTCCTATGGGATAACAATGATCAGTGTGTGCAGTGCTATAGTCTCCTACGGGATAACAATGATCAGTGTGAACAGTGTTATAGTCTCCCATGGGATAACAATGATCAGTGTGTGCAGTGTTTTAGTCTCCTCTGGGATTACAATGATCAGTGTGTGCAGTGTTATAGTCAATGGGATAATAATGATCAGTGTGTGCAGTGTTATAGTCTCCTATGGGATAACAATGATCAGTGTGTGCAGTGTTATAGTCTCCTATGGGATAACAATGATCAGTGTGTGCAGTGTTATAGTCTCCTATGGGATAACAATGATCAATGTGTGCAGTGTTATAGTCTCCTATGGGATAACATTGATCAGTGTGTGCAGTGTTATTGTCTCCTATGTGATAACAATCATCATTTGTGCTGTGTTATAGTCTTCTATGGGATAACAATGATCAGTGTTTGCAGTGTTATAGTCTCTTTGGGATAACAATGATCAACGTGTGCAGTGTTATAGTCTCCTATGAGATAACAATGATCAGTTTGTACAGTGTTATAGTCCCCTATGGGATAATAATGATCAGTGTGTGCAGTGTTATAATGTCCTATGGGATAATAATGATCAGTGTGTGCAGTGTTATTGTCTCTTATGGGATAACAATGATAATTGTGTGCAGTGTTATAGTCTCCTATGGGATAACAATGATCAATGTGTGCCATTTGTTATCGTCTCCTATGGAATAACAATGATCAGTGTGTGCAGTGTTATGGTCTCTTATGGGATAACAATGAACAGTATGTTCTGTTTTATAGTCTCCTATGGGATAACAATGTTCAGTGTGTGCATTGTTATGGTCTCCTATGGGTTAACAATGATCAGTGTGCGCAGTGTTATAGTCTCCTATGGGATAACAATGATCAGTATAAGAGATCAGTGTGTGCAGTGTTATAGGTCCCTATGGGATAATAATGATCAGCATAAGAGATCAGTGTGTGCAGTGTTATAGTCTAATATGGGATAACAATGATCAGTTTGTGCAGTGTTATAGTCTCCTATGGGATAACAATGATCAGTGTGTTCAGTGTTATAGTCTCCTATTGGATAACAATGATCAGTGTGTGCTGTGTAATAGTCTCCTATGGGATAACAATGATCAGTGTGTGCTGTGTTATAATCTCCTATGAGAAAACAATGATCAGTCTGTGCAGTGTTATAGTCTCTTATGGAATAACAATGATCAGTGTGTGCAGTGTTATAGTTCCCTATGGGATAATTATAATCAGTGCGTGCAGTGTTATAGCCCCCTATGGGATAACAATGATCATAGTGTGCAGTGTTATGGTCTCCTATGGGATGACAATGATCAATGTGTGCAGTGTTATAATATATGGGATAACAATGATCAGTGTGTGCAGTGTTATAGTCTCCTATGGGATAACATTGATCAGTGTATGCAGTGTTATAGTCTCCTATTGGATAACAATGATCAGTGTGTGCAGTGTTATGGTCTCTTATGGGATAACATTGATCAGTGTGTGCAGTGTTATAGTGTCCTATGGGATAATAATGATCAGTATGCGCAGTGTTATAGTGTCCTATGGGATAATAATGATCAGTGTGCGCAGTGTTATAGTCTCCTATGGGATAACAATGATCAGTGTGTGCAGTGTTATAGTCTCCTATAGGATAACAATGATCAGTGTGTGCAGTGTTATAGTCTCCTATGGGATAATAATGATCAGTATGTGCAGTGTTATAGTCTCCTATGGGATAATAATGATCAGTGTGTGCAGTGTTATAGTCTCCTATGGGATAATAATGATCAGTGTGTGCAGTTGTATAGTCTCCTATAGGATAATAATGATCAGTGTGTGCAGTGTTATAGTTTCCTATAGGATAACAATGATCAGTGTGTGCAGTGTTATAGTCTCCTATGGGATAATAATGATCAGTGTGCGCAGTGTTATAGTCTCCTATGGGATAATAATGATCAGTGTGTGCAGTGTTATAGTCTCCTATAGGATAACAATGATCAGTGTGTGCAGTGTTATAGTCTCCTATGATATAATAATGATCAGTGTGTGCAGTGTTATAGTCTCCTATGGGATAATAATGATCAGTGTGTGCAGTGTTATAGTCTCATATGGGATAATAATGATCAGTGTGTGCAGTTGTATAGTCTCCTATAGGATAATAATGATCAGTGTGTGCAGTGCTATAGTCTCCTATGGGATAATAATGATCAGTGTGCGCAGTGTTATAGTCTCCTATGGGATAATAATGATCAGTGTGCGCAGTGTTATAGTCTCCTATGGGATAATAATGATCAGTGTGTGCAGTTGTATAGTCTCCTATAGGATAATAATGATCAGTGTGTGCAGTTGTATAGTCTCCTATAGGATAATAATGATCAGTGTGTGCAGTGTTATAGTCTCCTATAGGATAATAATGATCAGTGTGTGCAGTGTTATAGTCTCCTATAGGATAATAATGATCAGTATGTGCAGTGTTATAGTGTCCTATGGGATAATAATGATCAGTGTGCGCAGTGTTATAGTCTCCTATGGGATAATAATGATCAGTGTGTGCAGTGTTATAGTCTCCTATGGGATAACAATGATCAGTGTGAGCAGTGTTATAGTCTCCTATAGGATAATAATGATCAGTGTGTGCAGTGTTATAGTCTCCTATAGGATAATAATGATCAGTGTGTGCAGTGTTATAGTGTCCTATAGGATAACAATGATCAGTGTGTGCAGTGTTATAGTCTCCTATGGGATAACAATGATCAGTATGTGCAGTTGTATAGTCTCCTATAGGATAATAATGATCAGTGTGTGCAGTAATATAGTGTCCTATAGGATAACAATGATCAGTGTGTGCAGTGTTATAGTCTCCTATAGGAAAACAATGATCAGTGTGTGCAGTGTTATAGTCTCCTATGGGATAATAATGATCAGTGTGTGCAGTGTTATAGTCTCCTATGGGATAACAATGATCAGTGTGTGCAGTGTTATAGTCTCCTATAGGATAATAATGATCAGTGTGTGCAGTGTTATAGTCTCCTATAGGATAATAATGATCAGTGTGTGCAGTGTTATAGTCTCCTATAGGATAACAATGATCAGTGTGTGCAGTGTTATAGTCTCCTATGGGATAATAATGATCAGTGTGTGCAGTGTTATAGTCTCCTATGGGATAACAATGATCAGTGTGTGCAGTGTTATAGTCTCCTATGGGATAACAATGATCAGTGTGTGCAGTGTTATAGTCTCCTATGGGATAACAATGATCAGTGTGTGCAGTTGTATAGTCTCCTATAGGATAATAATGATCAGTGTTTGCAGTGTTATAGTCTCCTATAGGATAACAATGATCAGTGTGTGCAGTGTTATAGTCTCCTATAGGATAACAATGATCAGTGTGTGCAGTGTTATAGTCTCCTATGGGATAACAATGATCAGTGTGTGCAGTGTTATAGTCTCCTATGGGATAACAATGATCAGTGTGTGCAGTTGTATAGTCTCCTATAGGATAATAATGATCAGTGTGTGCAGTTGTATAGTCTCCTATAGGATAATAATGATCAGTGTGTGCAGTTGTATAGTCTCCTATAGGATAATAATGATCAGTGTGTGCAGTGTTATAGTCTCCTATAGGATAATAATGATCAGTGTGTGCAGTGTTATAGTCTCCTATAGGATAATAATGATCAGTATGTGCAGTGTTATAGTGTCCTATGGGATAATAATGATCAGTATGCGCAGTGTTATAGTCTCCTATGGGATAATAATGATCAGTGTGTGCAGTGTTATAGTCTCCTATAGGATAATAATGATCAGTGTGTGCAGTGTTATAGTCTCCTATGGGATAATAATGATCAGTTTGCGCAGTGTTATAGTCTTCTATGGGATAATAATGATCAGTGTGTGCAGTGTTATAGTCTCCTATGGGATAACAATGATCAGTGTGTGCAGTGTTATAGTCTCCTATAGGATAATAATGATCAGTGTGTGCAGTGTTATAGTCTCCTATAGGATAATAATGATCAGTGTGTGCAGTGTTATAGTGTCCTATAGGATAACAATGATCAGTGTGTGCAGTGTTATAGTCTCCTATGGGATAACAATGATCAGTGTGTGCAGTTGTATAGTCTCATATAGGATAATAATGATCAGTGTGTGCAGTGTTATAGTCTCCTATAGGAAAACAATGATCAGTGTGTGCAGTGTTATAGTCTCCTATGGGATAATAATGATCAGTGTGTGCAGTGTTATAGTCTCCTATGGGATAACAATGATCAGTGTGTGCAGTGTTATAGTCTCCTATAGGATAATAATGATCAGTGTGTGCAGTGTTATAGTCTCCTATAGGATAATAATGATCAGTGTGTGCAGTGTTATAGTCTCCTATAGGATAACAATGATCAGTGTGTGCAGTGTTATAGTCTCCTATGGGATAATAATGATCAGTGTGTACAGTGTTATAGTCTCCTATGGGATAACAATGATCAGTGTGTGCAGTTGTATAGTCTCCTATAGGATAATAATGATCAGTGTGTGCAGTGTTATAGTCTCCTATAGGAAAACAATGATCAGTGTGTGCAGTGTTATAGTCTCCTATGGGATAATAATGATCAGTGTGTGCAGTGTTATAGTCTCCTATGGGATAATAATGATCAGTGTGTGCAGTGTTATAGTCTCCTATGGGATAACAATGATCAGTGTGTGCAGTTGTATAGTCTCCTATAGGATAATAATGATCAGTGTGTGCAGTGTTATAGTCTCCTATAGGATAACAATGATCAGTGTGTGCAGTGTTATAGTCTCCTATGGGATAATAATGATCAGTGTGTGCAGTGTTATAGTCTCCTATGGGATAACAATGATCAGTGTGTGCAGTGTTATAGTCTCCTATGGGATAATAATGATCAGTGTGTGCAGTGTTATAGTCTCCTATGGGATAACAACGATCAGTGTGTGCAGTTGTATAGTCTCCTATAGGATAATAATGATCAGTGTGTGCAGTGTTATAGTCTCCTATAGGATAACAATGATCAGTGTGTGCAGTGTTATAGTCTCCTATAGGATAATAATGATCAGTGTGTGCAGTGTTATAGTCTCCTATAGGATAACAATGATCAGTGTGTGCAGTGTTATAGCCTCCTATAGGATAACAATGATCAGTGTGTGCAGTGTTATAGTCTCCTATGGGATAACAATGATCAGTGTGTGCAGTGTTATAGTCTCCTATGGGATAACAATGATCAGTGTGTGCAGTTGTATAGTCTCCTATAGGATAATAATGATCAGTGTGTGCAGTGTTATAGTCTCCTATAGGAAAACAATGATCAGTGTGTGCAGTTGTATAGTCTCCTATAGGATAATAATGATCAGTGTATGCAGTGTTATAGTCTCCTATAGGATAACAATGATCAGTGTGTGCAGTGTTATAGTCTCCTATAGGATAACAATGATCAGTGTGTGCAGTGTTATAGTCTCCTATAGGGTAATAATGATCAGTGTGTGCAGTGTTATAGTCTCCTATGGGATAATAATGATCAGTGTGTGCAGTGTTATAGTCTCCTATAGGATAATAATGATCAGTGTGTGCAGTGTTATAGTCTCCTATGGGATAATAATGATCAGTGTGTGCAGTGTTATAGTCTCCTATGGGATAATAATGATCAGTGTGTGCAGTGTTATAGTCTCCTATAGGGTAATAATGATCAGTGTGTGCAGTGTTATAGTCTCCTATGGGATAATAATGATCAGTGTGTGCAGTGTTATAGTCTCCTATAGGATAACAATGATCAGTGTGTGCAGTGTTATAGTCTCCTATGGGATAATAATGATCAGTGTGTGCAGTGTTATAGTCTCCTATGGGATAATAATGATCAGTGTGTGCAGTGTTATAGTCTCCTATAGGATAACAATGATCAGTGTGTGCAGTGTTATAGTCTCCTATAGGATAATAATGATCAGTGTGTGCAGTGTTATAGTCTCCTATGGGATAATAATGATCAGTGTGTGCAGTGTTATAGTCTCCTATGGGATAATAATGATCAGTGTGTGCAGTGTTATAGTCTCCTATAGGATAACAATGATCAGTGTGTGCAGTGTTATAGTCTCCTATGGGATAATAATGATCAGTGTGTGCAGTGTTATAGTCTCCTATTTATAATACTGCAAAGGGGGGGGAGTCAATAAGGATCATTTAACTCCTTCCCTATTAAAAGTTTGAATCACCGCCGTCTTTCCCATTAAAAAAAAAACTGTTAATAAAAATAAACATATGAGGTATCGCCGCGTGGGTAAATGTCTGAACTATAAATATATATTGTTAATTAAACCTCACGGTCAATGGCGTACGTGCGTAAAAATTCCCAAGTCCAAAATTGCTAATTTTTGGTTACTTTTTGTATCATGAAAAAATGAATAAAAATCAAATAAAAAAAGTCTGATCAATGCAAAAATGGCACCAATAAAAGCCTCAGAACATGGGGCAAAAAATGAGCCTCATACCGGCCCCGTACGCGAAAAATAAAAAGTTACAGGGGTCAGAAGATGAGAATTTCAAACGTATAAATGTTCCTGCATGTAGTTAGGATTTTTTTTTGAAAAACGACAAAATCCAACCTATATAAGTCGGGGATCATTATAATCGTATGGACCTACAGAATAAAGAGAAGGGGTCATTTGTACCGAAAAATCTACTGCGTAGAATCGGAAGCCCCCAAAACTTACAAAATGGGTCTTTTTCTTAAATTTTGTTGAACAAATATTTTTTTTTCCATTTCGCTGTAGATATTTTTGTAAAATGACTGATGTCACTGCAAAGTAGGATTGGTGGCGCAAACAATAAGCGTCATATGGAATTTCAGGTGCAACATTTAAAGCGTTATGATTTTTAGAAAGTGATGAGTAAAAAATGAAAATGCCAAAATGGAAAAACCCTTCATCCTTAAAGGGATAATGACCGTCGGTTTACACAACCGATCACTACATTCCCCTTATCTGTGGTCGTTTACTAAGAATCCGTCATCTACCCGGAGCCGACAGTCTGAGCCATTGTGTTTACTGTCTATTGTGTATAGTGTCTATTGTGTTTACTGTCTATTGTGTATAGTGTCTATTGTGTTTACTGTCTATTGTGTATAGTGTCTATTGTGTTTACTGTCTATTGTGTATAGTGTCTATTGTGTTTACTGTCTATTGTGTATAGTGTGGAATGAAGATAACTGTGTTAATTGATGAGACCTTCACCAGCTGAACCCGATCACAGACCTGATGTCAATAGATGATTTGGGCAGTAACCCCCCTCCATGATAATATCAGGTCTCCCAATATGAAATATGGGGGTCAGGGAAGCCCCTCCGCAGCCCCTCTCTTATACGGTCGGATTCTCCATCGTAAGACCTTTATAATGAGTCCTCACATGACCCTTGTGTATTGTTCCCGGCCCGAACTCTATGCACTGGGTAAATTATACACAATAAGGGGGTCATGTCAGGTACCCCTAGAAAGGGCATGTGATGGAGAACCCAAATATAAGAAGAGGATGGGGGTGCTCGGCCCATGATAGGAGATAGGGGACATTTCCTAAGGTATCATAAAGAAGTGTCAACATCTATCTCTCCGCCTAATCCCGCCCACCAGGGGCTGAACATACAGGGACCACCTGTCCAGAGCGGGTATAAAACTACACACCTGGGGGGCTAGGACGCACCTGTATGGGGGACAAGATCTGGTTTTGGATGCCAGACCCCATTTCCTACCAGATCCCATTGAATAGAACTTTTTGTAGGTAAGAATTGTAGTTTTTTTCCCATTTATTGTTATTTTCTGTTTTTATATGTTGTGTGAATATTTGTCTTGTGTCCGGTAAATCGGGCGCAGATTGTTATAGTCTTATAGTCACTTACCTGTAGGGAATCGGACGCACATTGTTATAGTCTTATAGTCACTTACCTGTAGGGAATCGGACGCACATTGTTATAGTCTTATAGTCACTTACCTGTTGGGAATCGGACGCACATTGTTATAGTCTTACAGTCACTTACCTGTTGGGAATCGGACCCACATTGTTATAGTCTTATAGTCACTTACCTGTAGGGAATCGGACGCACATTGTTATAGTCTTACAGTCACTTACCTGTTGGGAATCGGACCCACATTGTTATAGTCTTATAGTCACTTACCTGTTGGGAATCGGACGCACATTGTTATAGTCTTACAGTCACTTACCTGTAGGGAATCGGACGCACATTGTTATAGTCTTATAGTCACTTACCTGTTGGGAATCGGACGCACATTGTTATAGTCTTATAGTCACTTACCTGTTGGGAATCGGACGCACATTGTTATAGTCTTATAGTCACTTACCTGTAGGGAATCGGACGCACATTGTTATAGTCTTATAGTCACTTACCTGTAGGGAATCGGACGCACATTGTTATAGTCTTATAGTCACTTACCTGTAGGGAATCGGACGCAGATTGTTATAGTCTTACAGTCACTTACCTGTAGGGAATCGGACGCAGATTGTTATAGTCTTATAGTCACTTACCTGTAGGGAATCGGACGCACATTGTTATAGTCTTATAGTCACTTACCTGTTGGGAATCGGACGCACATTGTTATAGTCTTATAGTCACTTACCTGTTGGGAATCGGACGCACATTGTTATAGTCTTATAGTCACTTACCTGTAGGGAATCGGGCGCACATTGTTATAGTCTTATAGTCACTTACCTGTTGGGAATCGGACGCACATTGTTATAGTCTTATAGTCACTTACCTGTAGGGAATCGGACGCACATTGTTATAGTCTTATAGTCACTTACCTGTAGGGAATCGGACGCACATTGTTATAGTCTTATAGTCACTTACCTGTTGGGAATCGGACGCACATTGTTATAGTCTTACAGTCACTTACCTGTTGGGAATCGGACCCACATTGTTATAGTCTTATAGTCACTTACCTGTAGGGAATCGGACGCACATTGTTATAGTCTTACAGTCACTTACCTGTTGGGAATCGGACCCACATTGTTATAGTCTTATAGTCACTTACCTGTTGGGAATCGGACGCACATTGTTATAGTCTTACAGTCACTTACCTGTAGGGAATCGGACGCACATTGTTATAGTCTTATAGTCACTTACCTGTTGGGAATCGGACGCACATTGTTATAGTCTTATAGTCACTTACCTGTTGGGAATCGGACGCACATTGTTATAGTCTTATAGTCACTTACCTGTAGGGAATCGGACGCACATTGTTATAGTCTTATAGTCACTTACCTGTAGGGAATCGGACGCACATTGTTATAGTCTTATAGTCACTTACCTGTAGGGAATCGGACGCAGATTGTTATAGTCTTACAGTCACTTACCTGTAGGGAATCGGACGCAGATTGTTATAGTCTTATAGTCACTTACCTGTAGGGAATCGGACGCACATTGTTATAGTCTTATAGTCACTTACCTGTTGGGAATCGGACGCACATTGTTATAGTCTTATAGTCACTTACCTGTTGGGAATCGGACGCACATTGTTATAGTCTTATAGTCACTTACCTGTAGGGAATCGGGCGCACATTGTTATAGTCTTATAGTCACTTACCTGTTGGGAATCGGACGCACATTGTTATAGTCTTATAGTCACTTACCTGTAGGGAATCGGACGCACATTGTTATAGTCTTATAGTCACTTACCTGTAGGGAATCGGACGCACATTGTTATAGTCTTATAGTCACTTACCTGTAGGGAATCGGGCGCACATTGTTATAGTCTTATAGTCACTTACCTGTTGGGAATCGGGCGCACATTGTTATAGTCTTATAGTCACTTACCTGTAGGGAATCGGACACACATTGTTATAGTCTTATAGTCACTTACCTGTAGGGAATCGGACGCACATTGTTATAGTCTTATAGTCACTTACCTGTAGGGAATCGGGCGCAGATTGTTATAGTCTTATAGTCACTTACCTGTAGGGAATCGGGCGCACATTGTTATAGTCTTATAGTCACTTACCTGTTGGGAATCGGGCGCACATTGTTATAGTCTTATAGTCACTTACCTGTAGGGAATCGGGCGCACATTGTTATAGTCTTATAGTCACTTACCTGTTGGGAATCGGGCGCACATTGTTATAGTCTTATAGTCACTTACCTGTAGGGAATCGGGCGCAGATTGTTATAGTCTTATAGTCACTTACCTGTAGGGAATCGGGCGCACATTGTTATAGTCTTATAGTCACTTACCTGTAGGGAATCGGACGCACATTGTTATAGTCTTATAGTCACTTACCTGTAGGGAATCGGACGCACATTGTTATAGTCTTATAGTCACTTACCTGTTGGGAATCGGACGCACATTGTTATAGTCTTATAGTCACTTACCTGTAGGGAATCGGACGCACATTGTTATAGTCTTATAGTCACTTACCTGTAGGGAATCGGACGCACATTGTTATAGTCTTATAGTCACTTACCTGTTGGGAATCGGGCGCACATTGTTATAGTCTTATAGTCACTTACCTGTTGGGAATCGGACGCACATTGTTATAGTCTTATAGTCACTTACCTGTTGGGAATCGGACGCACATTGTTATAGTCTTATAGTCACTTACCTGTAGGGAATCGGACGCACATTGTTATAGTCTTATAGTCACTTACCTGTAGGGAATCGGACGCACATTGTTATAGTCTTATAGTCACTTACCTGTAGGGAATCGGACGCACATTGTTATAGTCTTATAGTCACTTACCTGTTGGGAATCGGTGCACATTGTTATAGTCTTATAGTCACTTACCTGTAGGGAATCGGACGCACATTGTTATAGTCTTACAGTCACTTACCTGTAGGGAATCGGACGCACATTGTTATAGTCTTACAGTCACTTACCTGTTGGGAATCGGACGCACATTGTTATAGTCTTATAGTCACTTACCTGTTGGGAATCGGACCCACATTGTTATAGTCTTATAGTCACTTACCTGTTGGGAATCGGACGCACATTGTTATAGTCTTACAGTCACTTACCTGTTGGGAATCGGACGCACATTGTTATAGTCTTACAGTCACTTACCTGTAGGGAATCGGTGCACATTGTTATAGTCTTACAGTCACTTACCTGTAGGGAATCGGACGCACATTGTTATAGTCTTACAGTCACTTACCTGTTGGGAATCGGACGCACATTGTTATAGTCTTACAGTCACTTACCTGTTGGGAATCGGACGCACATTGTTATAGTCTTACAGTCACTTACCTGTTGGGAATCGGACGCACATTGTTATAGTCTTACAGTCACTTACCTGTAGGGAATCGGACGCACATTGTTATAGTCTTATAGTCACTTACCTGTAGGGAATCGGACGCACATTGTTATAGTCTTACAGTCACTTACCTGTTGGGAATCGGACGCACATTGTTATAGTCTTATAGTCACTTACCTGTAGGGAATCGGGCGCAGATTGTTATAGTCTTATAGTCACTTACCTGTAGGGAATCGGGCGCAGATTGTTATAGTCTTATAGTCACTTACCTGTAGGAAATCGGGCGCACATTGTTATAGTCTTATAGTCACTTACCTGTAGGGAATCGGACGCACATTGTTATAGTCTTACAGTCACTTACCTGTTGGGAATCGGACGCACATTGTTATAGTCTTATAGTCACTTACCTGTTGGGAATCGGTGCACATTGTTATAGTCTTACAGTCACTTACCTGTTGGGAATCGGACGCACATTGTTATAGTCTTATAGTCACTTACCTGTTGGGAATCGGACGCACATTGTTATAGTCTTATAGTCACTTACCTGTTGGGAATCGGACCCACATTGTTATAGTCTTATAGTCACTTACCTGTTGGGAATCGGGCGCACATTGTTATAGTCTTACAGTCACTTACCTGTTGGGAATCGGACGCACATTGTTATAGTCTTACAGTCACTTACCTGTTGGGAATCGGACGCACATTGTTATAGTCTTATAGTCACTTACCTGTTGGGAATCGGACGCACATTGTTATAGTCTTATAGTCACTTACCTGTAGGGAATCGGACGCACATTGTTATAGTCTTACAGTCACTTACCTGTTGGGAATCGGACGCACATTGTTATAGTCTTACAGTCACTTACCTGTTGGGAATCGGACGCACATTGTTATAGTCTTACAGTCACTTACCTGTTGGGAATCTGACGCACATTGTTATAGTCTTACAGTCACTTACCTGTTGGGAATCGGACGCACATTGTTATAGTCTTACAGTCACTTACCTGTAGGGAATCGGACGCACATTGTTATAGTCTTATAGTCACTTACCTGTTGGGAATCGGACGCACATTGTTATAGTCTTACAGTCACTTACCTGTTGGGAATCGGACGCACATTGTTATAGTTTTACAGTCACTTACCTGTTGGGAATCGGACGCACATTGTTATAGTCTTATAGTCACTTACCTGTTGGGAATCGGACGCACATTGTTATAGTCTTATAGTCACTTACCTGTTGGGAATCGGACGCACACTGTTATAGTCTTACAGTCACTTACCTGTAGGGAATCGGACGCACATTGTTATAGTCTTATAGTCACTTACCTGTAGGGAATCGGACGCACATTGTTATAGTCTTATAGTCACTTACCTGTTGGGAATCGGACGCACATTGTTATAGTCTTATAGTCACTTACCTGTAGGGAATCGGACGCACATTGTTATAGTCTTACAGTCACTTACCTGTTGGGAATCGGACGCACATTGTTATAGTCTTATAGTCACTTACCTGTAGGGAATCGGACGCACATTGTTATAGTCTTACAGTCACTTACCTGTTGGGAATCGGACGCACATTGTTATAGTCTTATAGTCACTTACCTGTAGGGAATCGGACGCACATTGTTATAGTCTTATAGTCACTTACCTGTAGGGAATCGGACGCACATTGTTATAGTCTTATAGTCACTTACCTGTAGGGAATCGGACGCACATTGTTATAGTCTTATAGTCACTTACCTGTTGGGAATCGGACGCACATTGTTATAGTCTTACAGTCACTTACCTGTTGGGAATCGGACGCACATTGTTATAGTCTTATAGTCACTTACCTGTTGGGAATCGGACGCACACTGTTATAGTCTTACAGTCACTTACCTGTAGGGAATCGGACGCACATTGTTATAGTCTTATAGTCACTTACCTGTTGGGAATCGGACGCACACTGTTATAGTCTTACAGTCACTTACCTGTTGGGAATCGGACGCACATTGTTATAGTCTTACAGTCACTTACCTGTTGGGAATCGGACGCACATTGTTATAGTCTTATAGTCACTTACCTGTTGGGAATCGGACGCACACTGTTATAGTCTTATAGTCACTTACCTGTTGGGAATCGGACGCACACTGTTATAGTCTTACAGTCACTTACCTGTAGGGAATCGGACGCACATTGTTATAGTCTTATAGTCACTTACCTGTAGGGAATCGGTGCACATTGTTATAGTCTTACAGTCACTTACCTGTAGGGAATCGGACGCACATTGTTATAGTCTTATAGTCACTTACCTGTTGGGAATCGGTGCACATTGTTATAGTCACTTACCTGTTGGGAATCGGACGCACACTGTTATAGTCTTATAGTCACTTACCTGTTGGGAATCGGGCGCACATTGTTATAGTCTTATAGTCACTTACCTGTTGGGAATCGGACGCACATTGTTATAGTCTTATAGTCACTTACCTGTTGGGAATCGGGCGCACATTGTTAAAGTCTTACAGTCACTTACCTGTTGGGAATCGGACGCACATTGTTATAGTCTTATAGTCACTTACCTGTAGGGAATCGGACGCACATTGTTATAGTCTTACAGTCACTTACCTGTTGGGAATCGGATGCACATTGTTATAGTCTTACAGTCACTTACCTGTTGGGAATCGGACGCACATTGTTATAGTCTTATAGTCACTTACCTGTAGGGAATCGGACGCACATTGTTATAGTCTTACAGTCACTTACCTGTTGGGAATCGGACGCACATTGTTATAGTCTTACAGTCACTTACCTGTTGGGAATCGGACGCACATTGTTATAGTCTTATAGTCACTTACCTGTTGGGAATCGGACGCACACTGTTATAGTCTTACAGTCACTTACCTGTAGGGAATCGGACGCACATTGTTATAGTCTTATAGTCACTTACCTGTAGGGAATCGGTGCACATTGTTATAGTCTTACATTCACTTACCTGTAGGGAATCGGACGCACATTGTTATAGTCTTACAGTCACTTACCTGTTGGGAATCGGACCCACATTGTTATAGTCTTATAGTCACTTACCTGTTGGGAATCGGACGCACATTGTTATAGTCTTATAGTCACTTACCTGTTGGGAATCGGGCGCACATTGTTATAGTCTTATAGTCACTTACCTGTTGGGAATCGGACGCACATTGTTATAGTCTTATAGTCACTTACCTGTAGGGAATCGGACGCACATTGTTATAGTTTTATAGTCACTTACCTGTTGGGAATCGGACGCACATTTTTATAGTCTTACAGTCACTTACCTGTTGGGAATCGGACGCACATTGTTATAGTCTTATAGTCACTTACCTGTTGGGAATCGGACGCACACTGTTATAGTCTTACAGTCACTTACCTGTTGGGAATCGGACGCACATTGTTATAGTCTTATAGTCACTTACCTGTTGGGAATCGGACGCACACTGTTATAGTCTTACAGTCACTTACCTGTTGGGAATTGGACGCACATTGTTATAGTCTTATAGTCACTTACCTGTTGGGAATCGGACGCACATTGTTATAGTCTTATAGTCACTTACCTGTTGGGAATCGGACGCACACTGTTATAGTCTTACAGTCACTTACCTGTTGGGAATCGGACGCACATTGTTATAGTCTTATAGTCACTTACCTGTAGGGAATCGGACGCACATTGTTATAGTCTTACAGTCACTTACCTGTTGGGAATCGGTGCACATTGTTATAGTCTTATAGTCACTTACCTGTTGGGAATCGGACGCACATTGTTATAGTCTTATAGTCACTTACCTGTTGGGAATCGGACGCACATTGTTATAGTCTTATAGTCACTTACCTGTAGGGAATCGGGCGCACATTGTTATAGTCTTATAGTCACTTACCTGTTGGGAATCGGACGCACATTGTTATAGTCTTATAGTCACTTACCTGTAGGGAATCGGACGCACATTGTTATAGTCTTACAGTCACTTACCTGTTGGGAATCGGACGCACATTGTTATAGTCTTATAGTCACTTACCTGTAGGGAATCGGGCGCAGATTGTTATAGTCTTACAGTCACTTACCTGTTGGGAATCGGACGCACATTGTTATAGTCTTATAGTCACTTACCTGTTGGGAATCGGACGCACATTGTTATAGTCTTACAGTCACTTACCTGTTGGGAATCGGACGCACATTGTTATAGTCTTATAGTCACTTACCTGTTGGGAATGGGACGCACATTGTTATAGTCTTGTATACAGAGAAATTGGAGTTATAACACCACCTTAAGTATAAACGTATAAATCTTTATTGAAAATGTTTTACATAAAAAACATATAGATGCAAGAAAGTGAAGTATTGCAATGGAAATCCAACACAAAAATATCTGGCGCAGAGTAAGAATAATACATAGAAATTGTCCACACACTGTATATAGCAGTCTATGGAATAATACAGTTTAGCCACTATGGGCTATCCATACAGATGCTGCATAAAAATATATCAGGATTAGCTAGTAATATAACCCAGAGCTGGTATATAGCCAGGTCTGAGAGTGCATAGTGAAATACAATGATATTGGGGACAACATGTCTGAGTATTCAGTGAGAATCAATATGTAACCTACCTATGTGGGATAACGAACTCTGCAATCGACCCCTACGATCGTTTCGGTTTCCCTTTTTCAAGAGGTACTGACTATGTGAGTGGTGTGGTGGTTTATATGTGTTACCGTAATGATGTAAATTACCTACAGCGGTGTGGAGATTCCATTGGCGCCTGCGCCATGTCCCGCCGGAACAAAAGGCTGGCCCCACTTCCGGCGTCTACGTCCATCTGTGCAGGACCGAGAAACAGTGTTCCCGGGCATGCGCACTGGACTCCAGTCGCTTCGGAGGGCCGCGTCACTGGCGAAGAACACGGCGCAGGCGCACTGGACATCGCACCGCTGAGAAAAGTGTCCTAAGTAATCACTGCATTCACCATGCACTCGCTTACATACCTGGAGGATCAGAAAAATATACAAGTGAGAAAAGAACATATAATAACATAATCACAAAATCATATTAGTGTATCAAAAATACAGAGTACAAAAAAGACTGGTTATAAACAATCAAGTGCAAAAAATATATATAAAAAAAATATGTGAAAAAAGGGGGGAAAAAAATATATTAATATAAGTTGTATTTTATAGTGTGTGATGGTGAATATAAAATGTGATACACATGAGGATCCAAACTGTGATCATATAATAATCTAAGTGTCTCAGCCACTAAAATATATGTAGCTGACTAGTGAAAAATATATTATAATAATTGGTGAAATAAATGTGTACCGTGAATACACCAAGCTGCAAGCGAAAAAGAGGGTGAATGCAGGGAATATAATATTTTCATATCCACTGATGGTTCCTTATGGACCAAATGGGTAATACAGTACTGCCAACGTCTAAACCAAACCAAGACACCATGTAGAACCATGTGAGATGGGTCCTAGAAAATAAACTCAAGAATGTTCTGTTAACAAACAAACTGTTAAAATTGAACACACATGGTAAAAAATATATTAAAAACAATATTGGAGACAGACGGATATAGTTTGCCTATATTTTTAAAGTAAGGGACGCTGCACAATAGATCCCGTGCTATAATACGTAACACCCCAATAGTATCCTGGGGTATACAGAGTGTGGGGTTGAATCAAAAAGATTTAAACCACGTGAGGAGGGAGAGAAATGAGAGAGTAGAGAGTTCACCCCCCCCCGTATACCCTATCTAGGGAACTGAATCGGCCATAAATTTACTATGACTAATAGATATGGAGCCAAGAGAGTACAAACAAGACCATCTACCACTGGGGGAGAGATGCTACTATAGAGTCTCAAAATCTAAGAATAATAATAATAATTCTTATGCTATAAAAAAGGGGAAAAGCTCAATTGCTCATTGAGTCCATTAGGGACCATCGTATCCAGCATAATGATGCAGCATCTGTATGGATAGCCCATAGTGGCTAAACTGTATTATTCCATAGATTGCTATATACAGGGTGTGGACAATTTCTATGTATTATTCTTACTCTGCGCCAGATATTTTTGTGTTGGATTTCCATTGCAATACTTCACTTTTTTGCATTTATATGTTTTTTATGTAAAACATTTTCAATAAAGATTTATACGTTTATACTTAAGGTGGTGTTATAACTCCAATTTCTCTGTATACAAGACTATAACAATGTGCGTCCGATTCCCAATATTCATTTATGGAGTTCCCCTGTCCTTGACAGGATTAGTACACACTCCCCTATGGGTGCCATTGGGGCACATGGGAGTGTATGGTGTATTTTTTTAGGACTTTGGTATTCATTGTTATAGTCTTATAGTCACTTACCTGTTAGGAATCGGGCGCAAATTGTTATAGTCTTACATTCACTTACCTGTTGGAAATCGGGGCTCTGTATATGGGGCTCTGATCTGTATATGGGGCTCTGGTCTGTATATGGGGGCTCTGGTCTGTATATGGGGCTCTGGTCTGTAAATGGGGGCTCTGGTCTGTAAATGGGGCTCTGGTCTGTATATGGGGGCTCTGGTCTGTATATGGGGCTCTGGTCTGTATATGGGGGATATGGTCTGTGTATGGGGGCTCTGGTCTGTATATGGGGGCTCTGGTCTGTATAAGGGGGCTCTGGTCTGTATATGGGGGCTCTGGTCTCTGGTCTGTATATGGGGGGCTCTGGTCTGTATATGGGGGCTCTGGTCTGTATATGGGGGCTCTGGTCTGTATATGGGGCTCTGGTCTGTATATGGGGCTCTGGTCTGTAAATGGGGGCTCTGGTCTGTAAATGGGGCTCTGGTCTGTATATGGGGCTCTGGTCTGTATATGGGGCTCTGGTTTGTATATGGGGGCTCTGGTCTGTATATGGGGCTCTGGTCTGTATATGGGGCTCTGGTCTGTATATGGGGGGCTCTGGTCTGTATATGGGGCTCTGGTCTGTATATGGGGCTCTGGTCTGTATATGGGGGCTCTGGTCTGTATATGGGGGATCTGATCTGTATATGGGGGGCTCTGGTCTGTGTATGGGGGCTCTGGTCTGTATATGGGGGCTCTGGTCTGTGTATGGGGGCTCTGGTCTGTATATGGGGGCTCTGATCTGTATATGAGGGCTCTGGTCTGTATATGGGGGGCTCTGGTCTGTGTATGGGGGCTCTGGTCTGTAAATGGGGCTCTGGTCTGTATATGGGGCTCTGGTCTGTGTATGGGGGCTCTGGTCTGTATATGGGGGCTCTGGTCTGTATATGGGGGCTCTGGTCTGTATATGGGGCTCTGGTCTGTAAATGGGGGCTCTGGTCTGTAAATGGGGGCTCTGGTCTGTATATGGGGGCTCTGGTCTGTATATGGGGCTCTGGTCTGTATATGGGGCTCTGGTCTGTAAATGGGGGCTCTGGTCTGTATATGGGGCTCTCTGGTCTGTATATGGGGGCTCTGGTCTGTATATGGGGGCTCTGGTCTGTATATGGGGGCTCTGGTCTGTATATGGGGGCTCTGGTCTGTATATGGGTGCTCTGGTCTGTATATGGGGGCTCTGGTCTGTATATGGGGGCTCTGGTCTGTATATGGGGGATCTGGTCTGTATATGGGGGATCTGGTCTGTATATGGGGGCTCTGGCCTGTATATGGGGGATCTGGTCTGTATATGGGGGATCTGGTCTGTATATGGGGGATCTGGTCTGCATATGGGGGGCTCTGGTCTGTATATGGGGCTCTGGTCTGTATATGGGGCTCTGGTCTGTATATGTTGGCTCTGGTCTGTATATGGGGGCTCTTTCTCTGTATATGGGGGCTCTGGTCTGTATATGGGGGGCTCTGTTCTGTATATGGGGGGCTCTGATCTGTATATGGGGGCTCTGGTCTGGAGTCTGTATATGGGGCTCGGGTCTGTATATGGGGGCTCTGATCTGTGTATGGGAGCTCTGATCTGTATATGGGGGCTCTGGTCTGTATATGGGGGCTCTGGTCTGTATATGGGGGATCTGATCTGTATATGGGGGCTCTGGTCTGTATATGGGGGATCTGGTCTGTATATGGGGGATCTGGTCTGTATATGGGGGGCTCTGGTCTGTATATGGGGGCTCTGGTCTGTATATGGGGCTCTGGTCTGTAGATGGGGTTCTGGTCCGTATATGGGGGCTCTGGTCCGTATATGGGGGCTCTGGTCTGTATATGGGGGCTCTGGTCTGTATATGGGGGCTCTGGTCTGTATATGGGGCTCTGATCTGTATATGGGGGGCTCTGGTCTGTATATGGGGGCTCTTTCTCTGTATATAGGGGCTCTGGTCTGTATATGGGGGCTCTGGTCTGTATATGGGGGCTCTGGTCTTTATATGGGGCTCTGGTCTGTATATGGAGCTCTGGTCTGTATATGGGGGCTCTGGTCTGGTGTCTGTATATGGGGGCTCTGGTCTGTATATGGGGGCTCTGGTCTGTATATGGAGCTCTTGTCTGTATATGGGGGCTCTGGTCTGTATATGGGGGCTCTGGTCTGTATATGGGGGATCTGGTCTGTATATGGGGGCTCTGGTCTGTATATGGGGGGCTCTGTTCTGTATATGGGGGCTCTGGTCTGTATATGGGGGCTCTGGTCTGTATGTGGGGGCTCTGGTCTCTGGTCTGTATATGGGGCTCTGGTCTGTATATGGGGGCTTTGGTCTGTGGTCTGTATATGGGGGCTCTTGTCTGTATATGGAGGCTCTGGTCTTTATATGGAGGCTCTGGTCTGTATATGGGGACTCTGGTCTGTATATGGGGGCTCTGGTCTGTATATGGGGGCTCTGGTCTGTATATGGAGGCTCTGCTCTGTATATGGAGGCTCTGCTCTGTATATGGAGGCTCTGGTCTGTATATGGGGGCTTTGGTCTGTATATGGGGGCTCTGTTCTGTATATGGGGGGCTCTGGTCTGTATACGGGGGCTCTGGTCTGTATACGGGGGATCTGGTCTGTATATGGGGGATCTGGTCTGTATATGGGGGGCTCTGGTCTGTATATGGGGGGATCTGGTCTGCATATGGGGGCTCTGGTCTGTATATGGAGGCTCTGGTCTGTATATGGGGGCTCTGGTCTGTATATGGGGGGCTCTGGTTTATTATATGGAGGCTCTGGTCTGTATATGGGGGCTCTGGTCTGTATATGGGGGCTCTGGTCTGTATATGGAGGCTCTGGTCTGTATATGGGGGCTCTGGTCTGTATATGGGGGCTTTGGTCTGTATATGGGGGCTCTGTTCTGTATATGGGGGGCTCTGGTCTGTATACGGGGGCTCTGGTCTGTATACGGGGGATCTGGTCTGTATATGGGGGATCTGGTCTGTATATGGGGGCTCTGGTCTGTATATGGGGGGATCTGGTCTGCATATGGGGGCTCTGGTCTGTATATGGAGGCTCTGGTCTGTATATGGGGGCTCTGGTCTGTATATGGGGGGCTCTGGTTTATTATATGGAGGCTCTGGTCTGTGTATGGGGGCTCTGGTCTGTATATGAGGGACTCTGGTTTATTTTATGGGGGCTCTGGTCTGGAGTCTGTATAAAGGACTGGTTGGGGATCCCTTTAGAGCTCGGCTTTCATACCTTTCCGATCTCCGGGTAGAACGATAGTTGTGGAGCCCAGACTGCTGACTGAATTGTGAATGCAGCTCTGGGTGTGAATGGAGGAAGTGAGTGACATCTCTGTCCCTGACTGGGACCTTATATCAGGGCTGTAAGTCACTGTAATAATTCCTGTTCTCCCTCTCTCCGCAGCCATGGGTGGGGTGACAGTCCTGCAGCTGTGGGCCATCCTGGTGATCCTATCCGGTGAGTACTGACACCCCAAATCTCTAGCCCCCCCACCCCCAATGGTATTTATGGATAAGAGCCCCGCCCAGTGGTCAGTACACACGTGACATACATCCCAATGTAGCCCACTGACTCTTGGACATGGGATGAACCCGCATGTTCCCTCAAACCAACATCGGGTACAATAAAGACAAACTGTGAAATAAATGACCACAGCTTAATTTAAAATGTCAGAAACCCCGAGCAATCATTAGAACGAGAGTGGAAAAGCTGAGACCCCGACCAATGATTAGAATGTGAGTGGAAAATCGGAGACCCCGACCAACCATTAGAATGAGAGTGGAGAAACTGAGACGCCGACCAACCATTAGAACGAGAATGGAGAAACTGAGACCCCGACCAATGATTAGAACGAGAGTGGAAAAGCTGAGACCCCGGCCTATCATTAGAACGAGAGTGGAGAAACTGAGACCACAACCAACCATTAGAACAAGAGTGGAAAACTGAGACCCCGACCAATCATTAGAACGAGAGTGGAGAAACTGAGACCCTGACCAACCATTAGAACCAGTGTGGAGTAGCTGAGAACCCGACCAATCATCAGAACGAATGTGGAGAAGCTGAGACCCCGACCAACCATTAGAACGAGAGTGGAGAAACTGAGACCCCGACCAACCATTAGAACAAGAGTGAAAAAGCTGAGACCCCAACCAATCATTAGAATGAGTGTGGAGAAGCAGAGACCCTGGCTAATCTATAAGATATACAATAATATATAAGGTATACAATAATACATAAGGAATACAATAATATATGAGGTACAATAACATATAAGATATACAATAATATATGAGGTATACAATAATATATGAGATACAATAATATATAAGAGATACAAGAACATATAGGATATACAATAATATATAAGGAAAACAATAATATATGAGATACAATAATACATAAGATATACAATAATATATAAGAGATACAATAACATATAAGATATACAATAATATATAAGATATAAAATAATATATGAGGGATACAAAAATGTATAAGATATACAATAATATATCAGGAATGCAATAATATATAAGATATACAATAATATATAAGGGTACAATAATATATGAGATACAATAATACATAAGATATACAATAATATATAAGAGATACAATAACATATAAGATATACAATAATATATAAGATACAATAATATATAAGATATACAATAATGTATAAGGAATATAATAATATATGAGATACAATAATATATAAGGGATAAAATAAAATATAAGAGATACAATAATATATGAGATACAATAATATATACAATAATATATGAGATATAAAATAATATATACAATAATTTATAAGATATACAATTATATATAAGATACATAATAATATATAAGATATACAATAATATATAAAATATACAATAATATATGAGATAAAATGGGGTCCCCAATTCTTTGGACGTCCTGGAGCTACAGACACCATGTCAGCCCTTTGCTGTAATATACTACAATCTATATCAGTTTCTATATAATATTACCAACTATATCACTGCGTATATAATATTACCAACTATATCACTGCGTATATAATATTACCATCTATATCACTGCCTATATAATATTACCATCTATATCACTACCTATATAATATTACCATCTATATCACTGCCTATATAATATTACCATCTATATCACTGCCTATATAATATTACCATCTATATTACTGCCTATATAATATTACATCTATATCACTGCCTATATAATATTACCATCTATATCACTGCCTATATAATATTACCATCTATATCACTGCCTATATAATATTACCATCTATATCACTGCCCATACAATATTACCATCTATATCACTGCCTATATAATATTACCATCTATATCACTGCGTGTATAATATTATCATCTATATTACTGCCTATATAATATTATCATCTATATCACTGCCTATATATTATTACCATCTATATCACTGCCTATATAATATTACCATCTATATCACTGCCTATATAATATTACCATCTATATCACTGCCTATACAATATTACCATCGATATTACTGCCTATATAATATTACATTTATATCACTGCCTATAGAATAACATCATCTATATTGCTACCTATATAATATTACCATCTATATCACTGCCTATATAATATTACCATCTATATCACTGCCTATATAATATTACCATCTATATCACTGCCTATATAGTATTACCATCTATATCACTGCCTATATAATATTACCATCTATATTACTGCCTATATAATATTACATCTATATCACTGCCTATATAATATTACCATCTATATCACTGCCTATATAATATTACATCTATATCACTGCCTATATAATATTACCATCTATATCACTGCCTATATAATATTACCATCTATATCACTGCCTGTATAATATTATCATCTATATCACTGCCTATATAATATTACCATCTATATCACTGCCTATATAATATTACCATCTATATCACTGCCTGTATAATATTACATCTATATCACTGCCTATATAATATTATCATCTATATCACTGCCTATATAATATTACCATCTATATCACTGCCTATATAATATTATCATCTATATCACTGCCTATATAATATAACCATCTATATCACTGCGTATATAATATAACCATTTATATCACTGCCTATATAATATTACATCTATATCACTGCCTATATAATATTACCATCTATATCACTGCCTATATAATATTACCCTCTATATCACTGACTATATAACATTACCCTCTATATCACTGCCTATATAATATTACCATCTATATCACTGCGTATATAATATAACCATTTATATCACTGCGTATATAAATATAACCATCTATATCACTGCCTATATAATATTACCATCTATATCGCTGCCTATATAATATTACATCTATATCACTGCCTATATAATATTACCATCTATATCACTGCCTATATAATATTACCCTCTATATCACTGCCTATATAATATTACCCTCTATATCACTGCCTATATAATATTACACCTATATCACTGCCTATATAATATTACATCTATATCACTGCCTATATAATATTACCATCTATATCACTGCCTATATAATATTACCCTCTATATCACTGCCTATATAATATTACCATCTATATCACTGCCTGTATAATATTACATCTATATCACTGCCTATATAATATTACACCTATATCACTGCCTATATAATATTACCATCTATATCACTGCCTATATAATATTACCATCTATATCACTGCCTATATAATATTACATCTATATCACTGCCTATATAATATTACCATCTATATCACTGCCTATATAATATTATCATCTATATCACTGCCTTAATAATATTACATCTATATCACTGCCTATATAATATTACCATCTATATCGCTGCCTATATAATATTACATCTATATCACTGCCTATATAATATTACCATCTATATCACTGCCTATATAATATTACCCTCTATATCACTGCCTATATAATATTACCCTCTATATCACTGCCTGTATAATATTACATCTATATCACTGCCTATATAATATTACACCTATATCACTGCCTATATAATATTACATCTATATCACTGCCTATATAATATTACCATCTATATCACTGCCTATATAATATTACCCTCTATATCACTGCCTATATAATATTACCATCTATATCACTGCCTGTATAATATTACATCTATATCACTGCCTATATAATATTACACCTATATCACTGCCTATATAATATTACCATCTATATCACTGCCTATATAATATTACCATCTATATCACTGCCTATATAATATTACATCTATATCACTGCCTATATAATATTACCATCTATATCACTGCCTATATAATATTATCATCTATATCACTGCCTATATAATATTACCATCTATATCACTGCCTATATAATATTACCATCTATATCACTGCCTTTATAATATTACATCTATATCACTGCCTATATAATATTACCATCTATATCACTGCCTTTATAACACTACCATCTATATCACTGCCTTTATAACACTACCATCTATATCACTGCCTATATAATATTACATCTATATCACTACCTATATAATATTACCATCTATATCACTGCCTATATAATATTACATCTATATCACTGACTATATAATATTACCATCTATATCACTGCCTTTATAATATTACATCTATATCACTGCCTATATAATATTACCATCTATATCACTACCTATATAATATTACCATCTATATCACTGCCTATATAATATTATCATCTATATCCCTGCCTATATAACATTACCATCTATATCACTGCCTTTATAATAGTACCATCTATATCACTGCCTATATAACACTACCATCTATATCACTGCCTTTATAATATTACATCTATATCACTGCCTATATAATATTACCATCTATATCACTGCCTATATAATATTACCATCTATATCACTGCCTATATAATATTACCATCTATATCACTGCCTATATAATATTACCATCTATATCACTGCCTATATAATATTACCATCTATATCACTGCCTATATAATATTACCATCTATATCACTGCCTATATAATATTACCATCTATATCACTGCCTATATAATATTACCATCTATATCACTGCCTATATAATATTACATCTATATCACTGCCTATATAATATTACCATCTATATCACTGCCTATATAATATAACATCTATATCACTGCGTGTATAATATTACCATCTATATCACTGCCTATATAATATTATCATCTATATCACTGCCTATATAATATTACCATCTATATCACTGCCTATATAATATTACCATCTATATCACTGCCTTTATAATATTACATCTATATCACTGCCTATATAATATTACCATCTATATCACTACCTATATAATATTACCATCTATATCACTGCCTATATAATATTACCATCTATATCACTGCCTTTATAATATTACATCTATATCACTGCCTATATAATATTACCATCTATATCACTGCCTATATAATATTACCATCTATATCCCTGCCTATATAATATTATCATCTATATCCCTGCCTATATAACATTACCATCTATATCACTGCCTTTATAATATTACCATCTATATCACTGCCTATATAATATTATCATCTATATCACTGCCTATATAATATTATCATCTATATCCCTGCCTATATAACATTACCATCTATATCACTGCCTTTATAATATTACCATCTATATCACTGCCTATATAATATTACCATCTATATCACTGCCTATATAATATTATCATCTATATCCCTGCCTATATAACATTACCATCTATATCACTGCCTTTATAATATTACCATCTATATCACTGCCTATATAACACTACCATCTATATCACTGCCTATATAATATTACCATCTATATCACTGCCTTTATAATATTACATCTATATCACTGCCTATATAATATTACCATCTATATCACTGCCTATATAATATTACCATCTATATCACTGCCTATATAATATTACCATCTATATCACTGCCTATATAATATTACCATCTATATCACTGCCTATATAATATTACCATCTATATCACTGCCTATATAATATTACCATCTATATCACTGCCTATATAATATTACCATCTATATCACTGCCTATATAATATTACCATCTATATCACTGCCTATATAATATTACCATCTATATCACTGCCTATATAATATTACCATCTATATCACTGCCTATATAATATTACATCTATATCACTGCCTATATAATATTACCATCTATATCCCTGCCTATATAACATTACCATCTATATCACTGCCTATATAATATTACCATCTATATCATTGCCTATATAATATTACCATCTATATCACTGCCTATATAATATAACATCTATATCACTGCATGTATAATATTACCATCTATATCACTGCCTATATAATATAACCATCTATATCACTATCTGTATAATATTACCATCTATATCACTGCCTATATAACACTACCATCTATATCACTGCCTATATAATATTACCATCTATATCACTGCCTATATAATATTACATCTATATCACTACCTAAATAATATTACATCTATATCACTGCCTCCCAGCCTCAATATTCTTCCCTCCCGACCTCCATTTTCTTCCCTCCCGGCCTCCATATTCTCCCCTCTCGTCCTCCATATTCTCCCCTCCCGGCCTCCATATTCTTCCCTCCCGGCCTCCATATTCTCCCCTCCCGGCCTCCATATTCTTCCCTCGCGTCCTCCATATTCTTCCCTCCCGGCCTCCATATTCTTCCCTCGCGTCCTCCATATTCTCCCCTCCCGTCCTCCATATTCTCCCCTCCCGGCCTCCATATTCTTCCCTCCCGGCCTCCATATTCTCCCCTCCCGGCCTCCATATTCTTCCCTCGCGTCCTCCATATTCTTCCCTCCCGGCCTCCATATTCTCCCCTCCCGGCCTCCATATTCTCCCCTCCCGGCCTCCATATTCTCCCCTCCCGGCCTCCATATTCTCCCCTCTCGGCCTCCATATTCTCCCCTCTCGGCCTCCATATTCTCCCCTCTCGGCCTCCATATTCTTCCCTCTCGGCCTCCATATTCTTCCCTCTCGGCCTCCATATTCTTCCCTCCCGGCCTCCATATTCTTCCCTCTCGGCCTCCATATTCTTCCCTCCCGGCCTCCATATTCTTCCCTCTCGGCCTCCATATTCTTCCCTCCCGGCCTCCATATTCTCCCCTCCCGGCCTCCATATTCTCCCCTCCCGGCCTCCATATTCTTCCCTCCCGTCCTCCATATTCTTCCCTCCCGTCCTCCATATTCTTCCCTTCCGGCCTCCATATTCTTCCCTTCCGTCCTCCATATTCTTCCTTCCCGGCCTACATATTCTTCCATCCCGGCCTCCATATTCTTCCCTCCCGGCCTCTATATTCTCTCCTCCCGGCCTCCATATTCTCCCCTCCCGGCCTCCATATTCTCCCCTCCCGGCCTCAATATTCTCCCCTCCCGGCCTCCATATTCTCCCCTCTCGTCCTCCATATTCTCCCCTCCCGGCCTCCATATTCTTCCCTCTTGGCCTCCATATTCTTCCCTCTCGGCCTCCATATTCTTCCCTCCCGGCCTCCATATTCTTCCCTCTCGGCCTCCATATTCTTCCCTCTCGGCCTCCATATTCTTCCCTCCCGGCCTCCATATTCTCCCCTCCCGGCCTCCATATTTTTCCCCTCCCGGCCTCCATATTCTCCCCTCCCGTCCTCCATATTCTTCCCTTCCGTCCTCCATATTCTTCCCTCCCGGCCTCCATATTCTTCCCTCCCGGCCTCCATATTCTCCCCTCCAGGCCTTCATATTCTTCCCTCCCGGCCTCCATATTCTTCCCTCCCGGCCTCCATATTCTTCCCTCCCGGCCTCCATATTTTTCCCTCTCGGCCTCCATACTCTTCCCTCCCGGCCACCATATTCTTCCCTCCCGGCCTCAATATTCTCCCCTCTCGGCCTCCATATTTTTCCCTCCCGGCCTCCATATTCTTCCCTCTCGGCCTCCATATTCTTCCCTCTCGGCCTCCATATTCTTCCCTCTCGGCCTCCATATTCTTCCCTCTCGGCCTCCATATTCTTCCCTCTCGGCCTCCATATTCTTCCCTCCCGGCCTCCATATTCTCCCCTCCCGGCCTCCATATTTTTCCCCTCCCGGCCTCCATATTCTCCCCTCCCGTCCTCCATATTCTTCCCTTCCGTCCTCCATATTCTTCCCTCCCGGCCTCCATATTCTTCCCTCCCGGCCTCCATATTCTCCCCTCCAGGCCTTCATATTCTTCCCTCCCGGCCTCCATATTCTCCCCTCCCGGCCTCCATATTCTCCCCTCCCGGCCTCCATATTTTTCCCTCTCGGCCTCCATATTTTTCCCTCCCGGCCTCCATATTCTCCCCTCCCGGCCTCCATATTCTCCCCTCTCGGCCTCCATATTTTTCCCTCCCGGCCTCCATATTCTCCCCTCCCGGCCTCCATATTCTCCCCTCTCGGCTTCCATATTTTTCCCTCCCGGCCTCCATACTCTTCCCTCCCGGCCTCCATATTCTCCCCTCTCGGCCTCCATATTTTTCCCTCCCGGCCTCCATGCTCTTCCCTCCCGGCCTCCATATTCTTCCCTCTCGACCTCCATATTTTTCCCTCCCGGCCTCCATATTTTTCCCTCCCGGCCTCCATATTCTCCCCTCCCGGCCTCCATATTCTTCCCTCCCGGCCTCCATATTCTTCCCTCTCGGCCTCCATATTCTTCCCTCTCGGCCTCCATATTCTTCCTTCCCGTCCTCCATATTCTTCCCTTCCGGCCTCCATATTCTTCCCTTCCGTCCTCCATATTCTTCCCTCCCGGCCTACATATTATTCCCTCTCGGCCTCCATATTTTTCCCTCCCGGCCTCCATATTCTTCCCTCCCGGCCTACATATTCTTCCTTCCCGGCCTACATATTCTTCCATCCCGGCCTCCATATTCTTCCCTCCCGGCCTCTATATTCTCTCCTCCCGGCCTCCATATTCTCCCCTCCCGGCCTCCATATTCTCCCCTCCCGGCCTCCATATTCTCCCCTCCCGGCCTCCATATTCTCCCCTCTCGTCCTCCATATTCTCCCCTCCCGGCCTCCATATTCTTCCCTCTCGGCCTCCATATTCTTCCCTCTCGGCCTCCATATTCTTCCCTCCCGGCCTCCATATTCTTCCCTCTCGGCCTCCATATTCTTCCCTCTCGGCCTCCATATTCTTCCCTCCCGGCCTCCATATTCTCCCCTCCCGGCCTCCATATTTTTCCCCTCCCAGCCTCCATATTCTCCCCTCCCGTCCTCCATATTCTTCCCTTCCGTCCGCCATATTCTTCCCTCCCGGCCTCCATATTCTTCCCTCCCGGCCTCCATATTCTCCCCTCCAGGCCTTCATATTCTTCCCTCCCGGCCTCCATATTCTTCGCTCCCGGCCTCCATATTCTTCCCTCCCGGCCTCCATATTTTTCCCTCTCGGCCTCCATACTCTTCCCTCCCGGCCACCATATTCTTCCCTCCCGGCCTCAATATTCTCCCCTCTCGGCCTCCATATTTTTCCCTCCCGGCCTCCATATTCTCCCCTCCCGGCCTCCATATTCTCCCCTCCCGGCCTCCATATTTTTCCCTCTCGGCCTCCATATTTTTCCCTCCCGGCCTCCATATTCTCCCCTCCCGGCCTCCATATTCTCCCATCTCGGCCTCCATATTTTTCCCTCCCGGCCTCCATATTCTCCCCTCCCGGCCTCCATATTCTCCCCTCCCGGCCTCCATATTCTCCCCTCTCGGCCTCCATATTTTTCCCTCCCGGCCTCCATACTCTTCCCTCCCGGCCTCCATATTCTCCCCTCTCGGCCTCCATATTTTTCCCTCCCGGCCTCCATGCTCTTCCCTCCCGGCCTCCATATTTTTCCCTCTCGGCCTCCATATTTTTCCCTCCCGGCCTCCATATTCTCCCCTCCCGGCCTCCATATTCTCCCATCTCGGCCTCCATATTTTTCCCTCCCGGCCTCCATATTCTCCCCTCCCGGCCTCCATATTCTCCCCTCCCGGCCTCCATATTCTCCCCTCTCGGCCTCCATATTTTTCCCTCCCGGCCTCCATACTCTTCCCTCCCGGCCTCCATATTCTCCCCTCTCGGCCTCCATATTTTTCCCTCCCGGCCTCCATGCTCTTCCCTCCCGGCCTCCATATTCTTCCCTCTCGGCCTCCATATTTTTCCCTCCCGGCCTCCATATTTTTCCCTCCCGGCCTCCATATTCTCCCCTCCCGGCCTCCATATTCTTCCCTCCCGGCCTCCATATTCTTCCCTCTCGGCCTCCATATTCTTCCCTCTCGGCCTCCATATTCTTCCCTCCCGGCCTCCATATTTTTCCCTCCCGGCCTCCATATTCTTCCCTCTCGGCCTCCATATTTTTCCCTCCCGGCCTCCATATTCTCCCCTCCCGTCCTCCATATTCTCCCCTCCCGGCCTCCATATTCTTCCCTCCCGGCCTCCATATTCTTCCCTCTCGGCCTCCATATTCTTCCCTCTCGGCCTCCATATTCTTCCCTCCCGGCCTCCATATTTTTCCCTCCCGGCCTCCATATTCTTCCCTCCCGGCCTCCATATTTTCCCTTTTCCTCCTCAGCTCTCACAAGACTTTACAAATGCACAGACAACAGAAAGCTGGCAGTACATGCTGGGAGTTGTAGTTTTGCAACAGCTGGAGGCCCCCTAGTTCGGACACAGTGGCTTAGAGATTCTCCATGTGGACATTCCGTGGTGAGAACGTGGCCTTAGTCACAGTCATTAGTAATAGTGTCCTGGATGACAAACTGTGTAGAGGAAGAGCGGTCAGGTGACCATAGCGACCAATCACATCACTTTTTCATTTTTTTGCAGATCGCAACAAATTTGAAATAATCAAAGAGGCAATCTGATTAGTCGCCATAGGAAACTGCCCCATGTGTCCACGTGTACGTTTTCAGAATTTTCCAGACACTAAATTGCACCGTGGCGTAAATTCGCTTTCTCCTAAAGTAAAATATAGAAAACTAAAATAATAAAATGAGGGATGATTAGGATCACAGTGTTTTATTTTAGGATTTTATATATTATTAGATTAGATTTCCCTTCAGATTCACGCTAAAATGTCATTAGAAACGTAAACTGCGCTGTGTCACGCCCCCTCCCATGGACTTGCATTTAGGGGGCATGGCCAAGACATGACAATCGGGCGTGGCCAGGACGGCACAAGTGGGCGTGGCCATGACATCACGAGCCTCCAGCGCTGCACCCGACGCTCTAAACGAATGCCGGGTGCAGCAGGGAGATCGCGGGGGTCCCCAGTGGTGGGACCCCCATGATCAGACATCTTATCTCTCATCCGTTAGATAGTGGATAAGATGTCTAGGGGCGGAGGACCCCTTTAAGGTCTCGGTCACAATACAGACGAGTACGCCCTCCATTCTATCCTGATAGGTGAGTCCAGACCCTGAATAGTCTCTGAAGTCATCAATCTGCACCTGTTCAGTCGTTGAGATCTTGAGGAATCGATTTCTTGAGTTATTTGCGCAGTAAAATGGCAGGAATTTGTCTTATCTGACACAGTGTTTGTATAAGCCGCACACCCTTCATTCCTCTCTATATAAAGACGTTTCTTTTACCCCTCCTAGTATTTTCATAGTCTCCGTATAGAGCCGACACCTCCGATGTGACACATAAAGTCGGAGTTTCCTTTGTATTTACTCTTCTCATAACCTTAAAGACAATAACACGAGGCCCCAGGAGTCCACGTCTGCCTTGGTGGCCATGTATTCTGTAGCCTTGTGACTAACATTGTGGAGGAACATAGAGATGGAGACGATCACTCATCATGTGCCGTCCTGACAGAGCCCAGGTCTCCGCTGATCAGTCATTCCTGCTGAGCCGGGTCACCACTATACCCCGTGATCGGATGATCCAGAGTTTCCTGGGTGTCGAGATTGGTCCAGAAAGCGCTGATCTCCAGAACCCGGGACTGTTAGGATGGCAGCAGTGAGAGATCTCCAAACAACCCCTTTAAGGGTGGGTTCACACCACATTTTGTACTTACGGTTCCCATATACGGCTGGGAGGAGGGGGCGGGGCTTAATTGTGACGCCCGCGCTCAGCCGTATATTCGAACCATATTTAATGCATGTCTATGAGCTGACCGGAGTGAACTCCAGCCTCCGGTCGGCTGCGTTTTCGACTGTATGCGGTTTCCCGACCGCAGGCAAAAATGTGGTCGACCGCGTTTTTGCCTACGGTTGGGAAACCGCATACGGCCGATAATGCAGCTGACCGGAGACTGCGATTCACTCCGGTCGGCTCATAGACATACATTAAATACGGTTCCCCTATACGGCTGAGTGCGGGCGCTGCGATTAAGCCCTGCCCCCCTCCTCCTAGCCGTATACAGGAACCATAAGTACAAAACGTGGTGTGAAACCACCCTAACACAGGGATAAGAGCCACAGAGCCTCCTAACATTCTGCCTCCACCCCACGGCTCATATTAGGAATAGCTCATACAGTTTAGGCACTTCTGAAATAGATCTTCTGCAGATATCGTCTCCCGTCATGTCAGGGAAGGTGTCACTATTATATATCATTTATTGTGATGTTTTTTGCTCTTCCTATAGGAGTCTGTACAGCCGGTCCATTAGGCAAGGAATTTGTTACGGTCTTCATGCAGAACTACCAGTTGACTTACAGCAAGGCCAACTTCCAGCTCTTCATCACCGGCTACAATCCGTCCACCACTGTTACAATATGGATGAACAAATCCAGCTACAAACAAGTCTTGACAGTGAATGAGCGCTCAACGCTCACCGTCCAGATTCCTGCCAGTGCGGAGTTACCCGGTACTACCAAGTCAAGTAATGTGATCGGCATCAAAGCCGACAAAGAAGTCTCCGTTCTTTCCCTCAATTTTAAGTTGCAAAGTGCTGATACTAGCATTGTGTATCCCATTGAAGACCTTGGGACAGAATACTACGTGGTGACACCTTTAGATGGTCCTAATGATGGCTTCAAGGAGTTCTCTGTGGTCAGTTATGAAGAACCGACCAATGTTGACATCCTCTTGACCGGAGAGGTCACTTACCAGGAGGAGACCTATGCAGCTGGTAGTAAGCTGACCGTCCTCCTAGAACCATTTAATGCTCTTCAGCTCCTCAGTAGTGATAACTTGAGTGGTACTCGTGTAGTATCTCAGAAACCTGTGGCAGTACTGAGCGGTCACACATGCACTTCTAAGAACACCAAATGTAACCATGTCTACGAGCAGCTCCGGCCCGTTACCAGCTGGGGAAGCAGCTTCATCATTCCTCCAATATCCTTGCAGCTAAAGTCTGATATCGTATTTGTGGCGGCTGCTGAAGATACAAAAATTGAATATCAAGTTGAAACCAAGAAGTCAAGTCAGAAATTAAATGCAGGTCAAGTGATTCAGCTGGAAGTACCTGTGCGGACCCCCATCTATCTCACTGCAAGTGCTGGGATCCAAGTTCTCTACTATTGTACTGGTTGGCAGGACAGACTTATGACCCAGTATGACCCAATCCTCATGACTATTCCTCCAGTCAACAGCTACTGTTCCTCTTACTACATCTACGGTCAGCAAGAATTCGAAAACTATGGCACCCTGGTCGCGAAGACCGCAGACGTCTCCAGAGTGAGCTTCAATAAGAACCCGGTGTCGGACCTGACCTGGAGTGCGATTCCAGGGACTGATTATTCCTGGACGACTCAGAGACTTGGGAAAGGATTCAGTTTCCAACTTCTGGAGAACCCGTCTTCACCCTTCATGCTGCTGTCCTATGGATTTGTGAAGCTAAACAGCTACGGATCTCCGGCCACATGCGTTAATGGTGAGCTTATGGGTCTTTCCGATGGGGGATAAGGTATTGAGGGTGTCCCTGACAATAACCAACCCCATCCATCCATTTACCTTCACTATATTTCCAATGCATTCATTTGTTTTGTTTCAGTCAACTCAGGTCCGTCCTGCAGCTCTGTAAAATGCCGAGCTAAGGAGAAGTGTCAGATGACCAACGGGAAGCCAATATGCATGCCAGAATCTGAAGCCTATTGCCATGCCGTCGGCGATCCCCACTATCGCACCTTTGATGGTCGCTTTTATGACTTCCAAGGAACTTGCACTTACACCATCGCCAAGACCTGTGGCACAGATAGTAGTCTCCCAGTTTTTAACATTGAAGCTAAAAATGAAAACCGTGGAAATACTCGCGTGGCCTATGTTAGCTACGTCACCGTAGAAGTCTACGAGCTCTCTATTTCCTTAGTCAGATATGAGTATGGATTTGTGAGGGTAAGTGTTTTTTGGGGTGTAAGTAAAGATCATGAAGACCTCTCACAATGACCTGACATATCATAACCTACCTTTATTTGTCTTCAGGTGAACAACCAACGCCAGCGTCTCCCGAGTAGTCTGAATGACGGTCAGGTCCGCCTATATCAATCTGGTGGCTCTATCGTCATTGAAACCGACTTCTCTTTAAAGGTTTACTATGACTGGAACTCCAACCTACAAGTTTACATCTCCAGCAGCTTCTTCGGAAGCCTTTGTGGATTGTGTGGAAACTATAATGGAAACCCTTCAGATGACCTGATGACTCCAGCCGGCACCCAAGCTCCTGATTTGGTTAATTTTGGCAAAAGTTGGAAAGTTGAAGATGGAGACAGATTCTGCTGGCACAACTGTAATGGAGAATGTAAGACGTGTCCTCTGGAAACTCAACAAACATACTCAAGTGAACAAAGCTGCGGCCTGATCTCTAAGCTGGTAGACGGTCCGTTCCGTCAGTGTCACTCGGTCCTAGATCCTAAGACATATCTGGATAACTGTGTATATGATCTGTGCATGAATGGAGGCTCCAAACAAGTTCTGTGCCAGAGCCTAAAGACCTATGCCGACGCCTGCCAGAAAAACAAGGTCTCAATTGGAGAATGGCGAAAACTTGCTGGATGTCGTAAGTTCTTCTGTCTTATTATTCATGCATAGAAATAAGACTGAATGGTTCTGTAAGATTTGAAAAATAGGTCTGATTTTTGTAGTCAAACCTTTAGCTTTGTGCATAGCCTGAATCTGGTGTTGGTATTCCACAGAGTTCCACTTCTGTCCATGAGCTGCATTAGGTGTTGGTGCCACCTTGCCCGTAGGCTGCATCTAGTGTATTCCAGGGATGGTGCCGCCCTTGGCCATGACTGGTACTATCTAGAAAAGCAAAGCATACTCATTATTCTAATCTCATACAGATAACATGCAGAATTTACCATTTTAATTCACCAACATAACCTGGAAAACAATAACTATTAAATTCTGTCTCCGTAGCGATGCAGTGTCCTGAGACAAGCGAGTACCAGCTCTGTGCCCGGGCCTGTCCTGCCACCTGCAATGATGATGCTGCACCATCCATATGCTCTGACTCATGTGTGGAGTCGTGTCAATGTAAGGCTGGCTATGTCCTTGACGAAGGAAAGTGCATACCCAAGTCCAGTTGTGGTTGTGTCTACCAGGGCAAATTATTTGCCCCCAATGAGAAGTTCTGGGATGATAAGAAGTGTGAGAAGCAGTGTGTGTGTAACCCAACCACCAGGAAGGTTGAATGTAAAGCCACCAAGTGTAAGTCCTCAGAGCAATGTTCTGTGGTGAATGGAATCCAGAATTGTTACCCGGTGTCTTATGGCACCTGCTCGGCCTCCGGAGACCCCCACTACGTCACCTTTGATGGGGTGAGATATGACTTCCAGGGCACATGTATCTACCAGTTTGCAGGACTTTGCAAGAAGTCAGAGGATCTGGTCGACTTCCAGGTCAATGTACAAAATGAAAACAGAGGCAGCAAAGTTGTGTCCTACGTCTCCGCCGTCCAAGTCAAGGTCTTTAGCTACGACATCGTGATCGACAGGAGGTACAAGGACAGGATCCTGGTGAGTAGATTCCATTAATGGGTTCTCTCATATGGGGATGGTCTTTAACTTGTTTTCATGATGGACCCCACTAGTCTGAGTCAATCCACAAGGAGAAGAAGAGAGGAGTCCACATGAGCCACTCTTTAATTATTAACTCTATTGTGGCCAAAGCTGTAAAATCCACCATTCTTGTAACACCATGGAGTGTCTCAGCCGATTCTGGGCTGTTCTTCATGGACTGTGACATTAAAGGTGACTGAACCCTTCAGAAGTGCTGAGGGCCAAATAAGTAGAATGGAAGCCAATGACAATCCAAACCAAATGGCTTTAACATTATGGTAGAAATGAAGATGGCAACTAGGCCACACATAGGGCACTTCTGTTCTCGAAGCCTAGCTAACCTTCCAGGGCAAATAACCCTTTACCCTCTGGCTCCAGGTGGTTCACCCAAGTCCCTACTAGATGCCAGTCCCCTCAGAACAGACCACGTCAGTCATCACCCGTTCCCTTCTGAGCGTTCTCCCCCTGGAATCACTTTGGTACGAATGTAGTCAATGTCTTTTCAACCTTTGGGCCACTCTCCAGCGCCCTCTAGCTTCTCACTCATACAGGACGTAAATCATAGTTTGTTATATTGGTTAACAGGGTTCTCTGGTGAATTTTTTTTTTATCATCTAGTGCCAGAATGTTAAACAGATTTGTAAATGACTTCTATATAAAAAAATCTTAACCCTTCCAGTACTTATCAGCTGCTGTATGCTCCACAGGAAGTTGTGTAGTTCTTTCCAGTCTGACCACAGTGCTCTCTGCTGCCACCTCTGTCGTCCATGTCAGGATCTGTCCAGAGTAGGAGCAAATCCCCACAGAATAGCTTTCCTGCTCTGGACAGTTCCGAAAATGGACAGAGGTGTCAGCAGAGAGCACTGTGGTCAGACTGGAAATAACTACACAACTGTGTGAAGCTGATAAGTACTGGAAGGATTAAGATTTTTAAATAGAAGTAATTCACAAATCTATTTAACTTTCTGGCACCAGTTGATATAAAAGAAAATTGTTTTTTACCGGAGTACCCCTTTGAACATCTTGTTCTGTCAGGTTTTGGGATGTGGGCCGCTCCATTATCTACGTAGTATGGGGCCTCTGCTATAAATTCATCTCCAACACCGATTGGTCCCTCGGGATAGATTTGGTGAACAAGTTGTGTATCCTGGATCACCAGGACAGGATATTATAATTTGTCTCCTGATATTTGGAGGGAAGAGATAAAAAGGAGCCTGGATAGATGTGTCTGGCTCCTCCCATTCTGACATCTCTAGGACTTGAAGAAGACGTCTCAGTCCCTTGTAATAGTGGGAAGGTCCCTAATGCCCAAATGGACTCAACAATGAGCAGAAATTGGATTGAGGTTTGCAAGGGATCATCCGGGATAAAGAAAACGGCGCTGCTTTCCTCTAGAAACACCACACCTGTCCTCAGTTTGTATGTGGTATTGCAGCTCTGCTCCACTGAGTCGCACACACAACCTGAGGTCACGAATCTAGAGAGTTAAAAGGGGTACTCCGTCCCTAGAAATCTTATCCCTCTATCCAAAGGAAAAGTTATAAAATGTCTGATTGGGAGGGTAACTCCCTGCTGCACCCGACATTCGTTTAGAGCATCGGGTGCAGCTCTGGAAGCTCATGACATCACCGACACGCCCCCTCAATGCAAGTCTATGGGAGGGGGTGTGGCAAATGCAAAGTTTGCTCCGTGCACCCGGATGTCTGAGTGCTGCAGCCAAGATTGTGGGGATCCCTAGCGATCAGACATCTTATCACCTATGATTTTGGATAGGGGATAAGATATCTAGAGGCGGAGTGCCCATAAAAGCCGACCATCTAATAAAGTGTCCCCAGTTGTGGGTGTGCGAGAGGTCTAGAGAGACGACTCAATTCAGAGGGCATAAGAAATGAGCAAGAAGGGAACAGATTCTGTGTCGTCCCAAGACTCGCAGAGAATAGTGAAGACTTCTGGGAGTTTTTCTTGTCATAAATCGGACGCCCTTGGTCCATGTCTATTGTTGGGTCCATAGTAATTCATGTTCTTTTCTTCCAGATCAATGGAGTCTTATCCAACCTCCCCTTTGTGGTTGACAATGGGAAACTCTCCGTCTACAAACAAGGTTATTTTGCCATATTCCAGACGAGCTTCGGCCTACGCGTGTCCTACAACTGGGACAGTTATGTTTCCGTCACCATTCCGAGCACCTATGCCGGAGCAGTCTGCGGACTTTGTGGTAACTTCGATAATGACAAGAATAATGATTTCCTCATGAAAAATAACCAGTTGACCACAAAACCGACCGTATTCGGCAACAGCTGGAAGGTGCAAAATGTACCTGGTTGTTATGAGGACGACAAAGGAGATTGCGCAAAATTAGCAGAGCTGGAACTGCGACACAACAACAACAAAGAAGGATGTGGGATCCTTAAAGATAAGAGTGGACCGTTCCGTGAGTGCCACGCCAAGATAGACCCAGCGGGGCACTTTAAGAGTTGTGTGTACGATGCTTGTTTCTATGAAGGGAGACAAGATGCACTGTGCAAAATTATAGCCGGTTATGCCACCTTGTGCCAAGAGGCCGGCATTACCATATACCCATGGAGGACCTCAAAGTTCTGCAGTAAGTTTTATTGAGGCTTCTTGCATTACCGCGCTCTACGTTTTCCTCATATGGTTTTGTATATATTAAGTTAACCTTTCCAATACTTTATACCACAGGTCCAGTTTGTCCAAAGAACAGTCACTATGAAGTGTGCGCCTCGGGCTGCGCCCCCACATGCCTGTCCCTCTCTCCTCCATTGGGATGTAAACCGGGGTGCTCCGAGGGATGCCAGTGTAATGACGGCTTCATCCTGAGCAGTGGAGATTGTGTTCCGATCTCCCAATGTGGCTGCCGGTACAATGATAAATATTATAAGATGAATGAAGTGTTTTATCCCAGTGGTCTCTGCAGCCAGCAGTGTGTGTGTACGGCCAGCGGGGCGGTGGAGTGTAAAGCGTTCAGCTGTGGCCCCAATGAAGAGTGTAAAGTCATCGATGGGGTCCAGAAATGTCAACCGGTTGGTTCTGCTCAGTGCTCAGCGGCCGGTGATCCTCATTACATGTCATTCGATGGTCTGGCCTTTGACTTCCAAGGCACATGCACCTACACCCTGACCAAGACCATCACTAAGAAGGACAATTTGGTGCCATTTACCATCAACGTTAAAAATGAGAAGTGGGGTAACGGAAAGGTGGCGGTCACGAAACTGGTCTCCTTCGAGGTCTACGGATACAGCCTTATTCTGGAGTATGAGGTTCGCGGTAGAATCATGGTAAGTGCTCGTTTTCTCATTTTACCTGACATGTCCGATGTTTACATTTCAGCTCTCACAAGTTATTGTTCTTAACCCCTCGCAGGTTGACGGCGTGAACTTTAACCTCCCATTAAATCTGGAAGAAGGAAAGATCCGCGCTTATCAGCATGGAGCGAGAGTCCTCATCGACACTGACTTCGGAGTTCAGGTGAATTACGATCTTGTCTACCACGTCATAGTCACTGTCCCCGGGAACTACAAGGAGCAGCTGGGCGGCCTGTGCGGTAACTATAACGGTGACAGAAGAGATGACTTCCAGCTCTCCGACAAGACAATCACCACAGATGCCACCAAATTCGGAGCCTCCTGGAAAGTCCAGATTCCTGGTGTATCTTGTGATGATGGTTGTGGTGGCAGCGGAAACGCTTGTCCGACATGTGATGAAAAGAAGAAAGAAATCTTCAAGACTGAGAACTATTGTGGATTCCTGAAGAAGCCCGGGGGGCCCCTCAGTGCCTGCTATGACACCATTAACCCTGATTCCTACTTTAACAACTGCGTCTATGACCTGTGTGCAGCCGAGGGCGATGGGAACATCCTGTGCAGCAGCATTCATAGCTACGTGGCTGCATGCCAAGCCGCAAAGGTCACCATCCAGCCATGGAGAACCGAAGCCTTCTGCCGTAAGTCTACTTGTGTATACAACTGGTAAAGACCAAAAATGTTGTCTATTCTCAAGAGCCTTCATAAGCCCAATATTATTATGTACAATTACGAAATTCGAGTCACGGCCGCCCTATACTAAGGTCTGAGCCCAGACATGGCAGCCCTATACTAAGGTATGAGCCCAGACATGGCCGCCCTATACTAAGGTATGAGCCCAGACATGGCCGCCGTATACTAAGGTATGAGCCCAGACATGGCCGCCCTATACTAAGGTATGAGTCCAGACATGGCCGCCCTATACTAAGGTATGAGCCCAGACATGGCCGCCCTATACTAAGGTATGAGCCCAGACATGGCCGCCCTATACTAAGGTATGAGCCCAGACATGGCAACCCTATACTAAGGTATGAGCCCAGACATGGCCGCCCTATACTAAGGTATGAGCCCAGACATGGCCACCCTATACTAAGGTATGATCCCAGACATGGCCGCCGTATACTAAGGTATGAGCCCAGACATGGCCGCCCTATACTAAGGTATGAGCCCAGAAATGGCCGCCCTATACTAAGGTATGAGCCCAGACATGGCCACCCTATACTAAGGTATGATCCCAGACATGGCCGCCGTATACTAAGGTATGAGCCCAGACATGGCCGCCCTATACTAAGGTTTGAGCCCAGACATGACCGCCCTATACTAAGGTATGAGCCCAGACAAGACCTCCCTATACTAAGGTATGAGCCCAGACATGGCCGCCCTATACTAAGGTATGAGCCCAGACATGGCCGCCCTATACTAAGGTATGAGCCCAGACATGACCGCCCTATACTAAGGTATGAGCCCAGACATGGCTGCTGTATACTAAGGTATGAGCCCAATCATGGCCGCCCTATACTAAGGTATGAGCCCAGACATGGCCGCCCTATACTAAGGTATGAGCCCAATCATGGCCGCCCTATACTAAGATATGAGCCCAGACATGGCCGCCGTATGCTAAGGTATGAACCCAGACATGGCCGCCCTATACTAAGGTATGAACCCAGACATGGCCGCCCTATACTAAGGTATGAACCCAGACATGACCGCCGTATACTAAGGTATGAGCACAGACATGGCCGCCGTATACTAAGGTATCAGCCCAGACATGGCCGCCCTATACTAAGGTATGAGCCCAATCATGGCCGCCCTATACTAAGGTATGAGCCCAGACATGGCTGCCCTATACTAAGGTATGAGCCCAGACATGACCGCCCTATTCTAAGGTATGAGCCCAGACATGGCCGCCGTATACTAAGGTATGAGCCCAGACATGGCCGCCGTATACTAAGGTATGAGCCCAGACATGGCTGCCCTATACTAAGGTATGAGCCCAGACATGGCTGCCCTATACTAAGGTATGAGCCCAGACATGACCGCCGTATACTAAGGTATGAGCACAGACATGGCCGCCGTATACTAAGGTATCAGCCCAGACATGGCCGCCCTATACTAAGGTATGAGCCCAATCATGGCCGCCCTATACTAAGGTATGAGCCCAGACATGGCTGCCCTATACTAAGGTATGAGCCCAGACATGACCGCCCTATTCTAAGGTATGAGCCCAGACATGGCCGCCGTATACTAAGGTATGAGCCCAGACATGGCCGCCGTATACTAAGTTATGAGCCCAGACATGGCCACCCTCATCTTCCATGGGATCCAGCAATGATTGGGTTGTACTATTTCTTCAGGGTTGTTTGCGTTGTGTGTGCTGGACCGTGCAGTCACTATTCTTCTTTTACCCTCAGCCATGAAGTGTCCCGCCAACAGTAAATACAAAGTGTGCGCCGACGTCTGCTCGGTAACCTGCGCCGGTGTCACCGATCCCGCTAAGTGTCCCGAAACCTGTTCTGAGGGCTGTGAGTGCGACGATGGCTTCTTCTTTGATGGGAAAGACTGTGTGTCCATGGATCAGTGCGGCTGCTATGAAGATGGAAGATACTACCAGGTGGGTGGAGCTTATTGTCCACTAAACTGGTTCAACGGCAAATATGGTGGATCCGTGGTGCAGCCACAGAAAATCAGAAAAGTGTAGGTGAAATGTCACCATCAAAAATTAAATAAAAATTGGGAGATGAAGATAAAATAAAAGGGGAACGGTGATGGGTTAGTCATGGCAGTGAGTCCAGGGCCCGATACCATCAGCCAGCCCTGCATACCCTATTACTCTCCAGGTAAATCCGCTGGGCAGTGGCCCCTTAGTTACCAGGACCTGGGCAGTGGCCCCTTAGTTACCAGGACCTGGGTAGGGGCCCCTTAGTTACCAGGATCTGGGCAGTGGCCCCTTAGATACCAGGACCTGGGCAGTGGCCCCTTAGTTACCAGGACCTGGGCAGGGGCCCCTTAGTTACCAGGACCTGGGCAATGGATACTTAGTTACCAGGACCTGGGTTGGGGCCCCTTAGTTACCAGGGCCTGGGTAGGGGCCCCTTAGTTACCAGGACCTTTGTTGGGGCCCTTTAGTTACCAGGACCTGGGTAGGGGCCCCTTAGTTACCAGGACCTAGGTAGGGGCCCCTTAGTTACAAGGACCTGTGTATAGCTGTTGTCCCCCTATAACAAAATAACAGATATTTTTGATTTTTTTGCCATTTACTTTGATGTTTTTTCAGCCCAATGAAGAAGTTTTATCCAGTGACTGTAAAGAATCCTGCACGTGTAGCCCGATGGGTGGACTCATCTGTGAGGACACTGGGTGTGCGGCCGACGAAAAGTGCCAGATTAAAGATGGCGTTGTGGCCTGTGTAAATAAAGGTAATATTCCCACTATAACATGGCGCCAATACTGATCACATATAAATGGCGGTAATATTCCCACTATAACATGGCGCCAATACTGATCACATATAATCAGCGGTAATATTCCCTCTATAACATGGCGCCAATACTGATCACATATAAATAGCGGTAATATTCCCTCTATAACATGGCGCCAATACTGATCACATATAATCAGCGGAAATATTCCCTCTATAACATGGCGCCAATACTGATCACATATAAATGGCGGTAATATTCCCACTATAAGATGGCGCCAATACTGATCACATATAATCAGCGGAAATATTCCCTCTATAAGATGGCGCCAATACTGATCACATATAAATAGCGGTAATATTCCCTCTATAAGATGGCGCCAATACTGATCACATATAATCAGCGGAAATATTCCCTCTATAACATGGGGCCAATACTGATCACATATAAATGGCGGTAATATTCCCTCTATAACATGGCGCCAATACTGATCACATATAATCAGCGGTAATATTCCCTCTATAACATGGCGCCAATACTGATCACATATAAATGGCGGTAATATTCCCTCTATAACATGGCGCCAATACTGATCACATATAAATGGCGGTAATATTCCCTCTATAAGATGGCGCCAATACTGATCACATATAATCAGCGGAAATATTCCCTCTATAACATGGGGCCAATACTGATCACATATAAATGGCGGTAATATTCCCTCTATAACATGGCGCCAATACTGATCACATATAAATGGCGGTAATATTCCCTCTATAACATGGGGCCAATACTGATCACATATAAATGGCGGTAATATTCCCTCTATAACATGGCGCCAATACTGATCACATATAAATGGCGGTAATATTCCCTCTATAACATGGCGCCAATACTGATCACATATAATCAGCGGAAATATTCCCTCTATAACATGGAGCCAATACTGATCACATATAATCAGCGGTAATATTCCCTCTATAACATGGAGCCAATACTGATCACATATAAATGGCGGTTATATTCCCTCTATAACATGGCGCCAATACTGATCACATATAAATGGCGATAATATTCCCTCTATAACATGGCGCCAATACTGATCACATATAATCAGCGGTAATATTCCCTCTATAACATGGCGCCAATACTGATCACATATAAATGGCGGTAATGTTCCCTCTATAACATGGCGCCAATACTGATCACATATAATCAGCGGAAATATTCCCTCTATAACATGGCGCCAATACTGATCACATATAAATGGCGGTAATGTTCCCTCTATAACATGGCGCCAATACTGATCACATATAATCAGCGGAAATATTTCCCTCTATAACATGGCGCCAATACTGATCACATATAATCAGCGGTAATATTCCCTCTATAACATGGGGCCAATACTGATCACATATAATCAGCGGTAATATTCCCTCTATAACATGGCGCCAATACTGATCACATATAATCAGCGGTAATATTCCCTCTATAACATGGCGCCAATACTGATCACATATAATCAGCGGAAATATTCCCTCTATAAGATGGCGCCAATACTGATCACATATAAATGGCGGTAATATTCCCTCTATAACATGGCGCCAATACTGATCACATATAAATGGCGGTAATGTTCCCTCTATAACATGGCGCCAATACTGATCACATATAATCAGCGGAAATATTCCCTCTATAACATGGCGCCAAAACTGATCACATATAAATGGCGGTAATATTCCCTCTATAACATGGCGCCAATACTGATCACATATAAATGGCGGTAATGTTCCCTCTATAACATGGCGCCAATACTGATCACATATAAATGGCGGTAATGTTCCCTCTATAACATGGCACCAATACTGATCACATATAATCAGCGGAAATATTCCCTCTATAACATGGCGCCAATACTGATCACATATAAATGGCGGTAATATTCCCTCTATAACATGGCGCCAATACTGATCACATATAATCGGCGGTAATATTCCCACTATAACATGGCGCCAATACTGATCACATATAAATGGCGGTAATATTCCCTCTATAACATGGGGCCAATACTGATCACATATAAATGGTGGTAATATTCCCTCTATAACATGGCGCCAATACTGATCACATATAAATGGTGGTAATATTCCCTCTATAACATGGCGCCAATACTGATCACATATAAATGGCGGTAATATTCCCTCTATAACATGGCGCCAATACTGATCACATATAAATGGCGGTAATATTCCCTCTATAACATGGGGCCAATACTGATCACATATAATCAGCGGTAATATTCCCACTATAACATGGCGCCAATACTGATCACATATAAATGGCGGTAATATTCCCTCTATAACATGGGGCCAATACTGATCACATATAATCAGCGGAAATATTCCCTCTATAACATGGCTCCAATACTGATCACATATAAATGGCGGTAATATTCCCTCTATAACATGGCGCCAATACTGATCACATACAAATGGCGGTAATATTCCCACTATAACATGGCGCCAATACTGATCACATATAAATGGCGGTAATATTCCCACTATAACATGGCGCCAATACTGATCACATATAATCAGCGGAAATATTCCCTCTATAACATGGCGCCAATACTGATCACATATAAATGGCGGTAATATTCCCTCTATAACATGGCGCCAATACTGATCACATATAATCAGCGGTAATATTCCCTCTATAACATGGCGCCAATACTGATCACATATAAATGGCGGTAATATTCCCTCTGTAACATGGCGCCAATACTGATCACATACAAATGGCGGTAATATTCCCTCTATAACATGGGGCCAATACTGATCACATATAATCGGCGGTAATATTCCCTCTATAACATGGCGCCAATACTGATCACATATAAATGTCGGTAATTTTCCCTCTATAACATGGCGCCAATACTGATCACATATAAATGTCGGTAATATTCCCACTATAACATGGCGCCAATACTGATCACATATAAATGGCGGTAATATTCCCACTATAACATGGCGCCAATACTGATCACATATAAATGGCAGTAATATTCCCTCTATAACATGGCGCCAATACTGATCACATACAAATGGCGTTAATATTCCCTCTAAAACATGGCGCCAATTCTGATCACATATAAATGGCGGTAATATTCCCTCTGTAAAATGGCGCCAATACTGATCACATACAAATGGCGGTAATATTCCCTCTATAACATGGGGCCAATACTGATCACATACAAATGGCGGTAATATTCCCTCTATAACATGGCGCCAATACTGATCACATATAAAAGGCGTTAATATTCCCTCTATAACATGGCGCCAATACTGATCACATATAATCAGCGGTAATATTCCCTCTATAACATGGCGCCAATACTGATCACATATAATCGGCAGTAATATTCCCTCTATAACATGGCGCCAATACTGATCACATATAATCGGCGGTAATATTCCCTCTATAACATGGCGCCAATACTGATCACATATAATCGGCGGTAATATTCCCTCTATAACATGGCGCCAATACTGATCACATATAATCAGCGGTAATATTCCCACTATAACATGGCGCCAATACTGATCTCATATAATCAGCGGTAATATTCCCACTATAACATGGCGCCAATACTGATCACATATAAATGTCGGTAATTTTCCCTCTATAACATGGCGCCAATACTGATCACATACAAATGGCGGTAATATTTCCTCTATAACATGGCGCCAATACTGATCACATATAATCGGCGGTAATATTCCCTCTATAACATGGCGCCAATACTGATCACATATAAATGTCGGTAATTTTCCCTCTATAACATGGCGCCAATACTGATCACATACAAATGGCGGTAATATTCCCTCTATAACATGGCGCCAATACTGATCACATAAAAATGGCAGTAATATTCCCTCTGTAAAATGGCGCCAATACTGATCACATATAAATGGCGTTAATATTCCCTCTATAACATGGCGCTAATACTGATCACATATAATCAGCGGTAATATTCCCTCTATAACATGGCGCCAATACTGATCACATATAATCGGCGGTAATATTCCCTCTATAACATTGCGCCAATACTGATCACATATAAATAGCGGTAGTATTCCCTCTATAACATGGCGCCAATACTGATCACATATAAATGGCGATAATATTCCCTCTATAACATGGGGCCAATACTGATCACATATAAATGGCGATAATATTCCCTCTATAACATGGCGCCAATACTGATCACATATAAATGGCGGTAATATTCCCACTATAACATGGCGCCAATACTGATCACATATAAATGGCGATAATATTCCCTCTATAACATGGCGCCAATACTGATCAAATATAAATGGCGGTAATATTCCAACTATAACATGGCGCGAATACTGATCACATATAAATAGCGGTAATATTCCCTCCATAACATGGCGCCAATACTGATCACATATAAATGGCGGTAATGTTCCCTCTATAACATGGCGCCAATACTGATCACATATAATCAGCGGAAATATTCCCTCTATAACATGGTGCCAATACTGATCACATATAAATGGCGGTAATATTCCCTCTATAACATGGCGCCAATACTGACCACATATAATCGGCGATAATATTCCCTCTATAACATGGCGCCAATACTGATCACATATAATCAGCGGAAATATTCCCTCTATAACATGGCGCCAATACTGATCACGTATAAATGGCGGTTATATTCCCTCTATAACATGGCGCCAATATTGATCACATATAAATGGCGGTAATATTCCCTCTATAACATGGCGCCAATACTGATCACATGTGATCAGCCGTAATATTCCCTCTATAACATGGCGCCAATACTGATCACATATAATCGGCGGTAATATTCCCTCTATAACATGGCGCCAATACTTATCACATATAAATGGCGATAATATTCCCTCTATAAGATGGCGCCAATACTGATCACATATATATGGCGATAATATTCCCTCTATAACATGTCGCCAATACTGATCACATATAAATGGCGTTAATATTCCCTCTATAACATGGGGCCAAGACTGATCACATATAAATGGCGGTAATATTTCCCCTATAACATGGCGCCAATACTGATCACATATAAATGGCGGTAATATTCCCTCTATAACATGGCGCCAATACTGATCACATATATTCGGCGGTAATATTCCCTCTATAACATGGCGCCAATACTGATCACATATAATCGGCGGTAATATTCCCTCTATAACATGGCGCCAATACTGATCACATATATTCGGCGGTAATATTCCCTCTATAACATGGCGCCAATACTGATCACATATAATCAGCGGTAATATTCCCTCTATAACATGGCGCCAATACTGATCACATATAAATGGCGGTAATATTCCCTCTATAACATGGCGCCAATACTGATCACATATATTCGGCGGTAATATTCCCTCTATAACATGGCGCCAATACTGATCACATATAATCAGCGGTAATATTCCCTCTATAACATGGCGCCAATACTGATCACATATAAATGGCGGTAATATTCCCTCTATAACATGGCGCCAATACTGATCACATATAATCGGCGGTAATATTCCCACTATAACATGACGCCAATACTGATCACATATAATCGGCGGTAATATTCCCTCTATAACATGGCGCCAATACTGATCACATATAATCGGCGGTAATATTCCCTCTATAACATGGCGCCAATACTGATCACATATAATCAGCGGTAATATTCCCTCTATAACATGGCGCCAATACTGATCACATATAATCAGCGGTAATATTCCCTCTATAACATGGCGCCAATACTGATCACATATAAATGGCGGTAATATTCCCTCTATAACATGGCACCAATACTGATCACATATAATCGGCGATAATATTCCCTCTATAACATGGCGCCAATACTGATCACATATAAATGGCGATAATATTCCCTCTATAACATGGCACCAATACTGATCACATATAATCGGCGATAATATTCCCTCTATAACATGGCGCCAATACTGATCACATATAAATGGCGGTAATATTCCCTCTATAACATGGCGCCAATACTGATCACATATAAATGGCGATAATATTCCCTCTATAACATGGCGCCAATACTGATCTCATATAATCAGCGGTAATATTCCCTCTATAACATGGCGCCAATACTGATCACATATAATCGGCGGTAATATTCCCTCTATAACATGGCGCCAATACTGATCACATATAAATGGTGGTAATATTCCCTCTATAACATGGCGCCAATACTGATCACATATAAATGGCGATAATATTCCCTCTATAACATGGCGCCAATACTGATCTCATATAATCAGCGGTAATATTCCCTCTATAACATGGCGCCAATACTGATCACATATAATCGGCGGTAATATTCCCTCTATAACATGGCGCCAATACTGATCACATATAATCGGCGGTAATATTCCCTCTATAACATGGCGCCAATACTGATCACATATAATCGGCGGTAATATTCCCTCTATAACATGGCGCCAATACTGATCACATATAATCAGCGGTAATATTCCCTCTATAACATGGCGCCAATACTGATCACATATAAATGGCGATAATATTCCCTCTATAACATGGCGCCAATACTGATCACATATAAATGGCGATAATATTCCCTCTATAACATGGCGCCAATACTGATCTCATATAATCAGCGGTAATATTCCCTCTATAACATGGCGCCAATACTGATCACATATAATCGGCGGTAATATTCCCTCTATAACATGGCGCCAATACTGATCACATATAAATGGTGGTAATATTCCCACTACAACAGGGGGCCAATACGGATCACACATAAATGGCGGTAATATTCCCCCTATAACATGTCGCCAATACTGATCACTTATAAATGGCGGTAATATTCCCGCTATAACATGGCGCCAAAACTGATCACACATAAATGGCGGTAATATTCCCTCTATAACATGGCGCCAATACTGATCACATATGAATGGCGGTAATATTCCCGCTATAACATGGCGCCAATACTGATCACATACAATCGGCCGTAATATTCCCACTATAACATGGCGCCAATACTGATCACATATAATCGGTGGTAATATTCCCACTATAACATGGCGCCAATACTGATCACATATAAATGGCGGTAATATTCCCACTATAACATGGCGCCAATACTGATCACATTTAATCGGCGGTAATATTCCCACTATAACATGGCGCCAATACTGATCACATATAAATGGCGGTAATATTCCCTCTATAACATGGCGCCAATAATGATCACATATAAATGGCGGTAATATTCCCACTATAACATGGCGCCAATACTGATCACATATAAATGGCGGTAATATTCCCTCTATAACATGGCGCCAATACTGATCACATATAATCGGCGGTAATATTCCCTCTATAACATGGCGCCAATACTGATCACATATAATCGGCGGTAATATTCCCTCTATAACATGGGGCCAATACTGATCACGTATAAATGGCGGTAATATTCCCACTATAACATGGGGCCAATACTGATCACGTATAAATGGCGGTAATATTCCCACTATAACATGGGGCCAATACTGATCACGTATAAATGGCGGTAATATTCCCTTTATAACATGGCGCCAATACTGATCACGTAAAAATGGCGGTAATATTCCCTCTATAACATGGCGCCAATACTGATCACATATAATCAGCGGTAATATTCCCTCTATAACATGGCGCCAATACTGATCACATATAATCAGCGGTAATATTCCCTCTATAACATGGCGCCAATACTGATCATATATAATTGGTGATAACATTCCTCCATCTTGTTACAGATCCGTGTAAGTCGATGACCTGTAGGGTGAAGGAGACCTGTAAGGTACAAGACGGTAGAGCGTCCTGCGTCCCCGATTTTGTCGGCACCTGCTGGGCTTGGGGCGACCCCCATTATCACACGTATGATGGCTACAACTACGACTTCCAGGGAACCTGCACTTATATCCTGTCCAAATATGGCGGAGGAGATGCCGGGCTGGTGCCATTCACCATCGAGGAGAAGAACGATAACCGGGGCAGCCAGGCCGTGTCCTACGTCAGGACGGTCACAGTCTACATGTACGGGCACAAGATCGCCATCATGAAGGGAGAATTCGGCAAAGTTCGGGTAAGTGTGAAGCTCCAGTAATACCGGGGGATTGTACCGTATGGTACCTGGTGTATAGGCTAATCACCACACCACGCTCTATGGTGGCAATGACCCAGCTGGGAATGATGGGAGATTAGCCATTAGCTTAGAGGACGGTGAGTGTGAGTGTGTGCTAATGGACTGTAACCATGAGGTGAGTGTGTGCTAATGGACTGTAGCCATGAGGTGAGTGTGTGCTAATGGACCGTACCCATGAGGTGAGTGTGTGCTAATGGACCGTACCCATGAGGTGAGTGTGTGCTAATGGACCGTACCCATAAGGTGAGTGTGTGCTAATGGACTGTAACCATGAGGTGAGTGTGTGCTAATGGACCGTACCCATGAGGTGAGTGTGTGCTAATGGACCATAGCCTTGGGCACTCACATTCATTATAGAGTTATGAGGGTGAGTTAGTACTGTTGGGGTCGGTCCACACTGTAGGGGTCGGACCACACTGTAGGGGTCGGACCACACTGTTGGGGTCGGTCCACACTGTTGGGGTTAGTCCACACTGTTAAGGTCGGTGCACACTGTTAGGGTCGGTCCACACTGTTGGGGTCGGTCCACACTGTTAGGGTCGGTCCACACTGTTAGGGTCGGTCCACACTGTTGGGGTCGGTCCACACTGTTAGGGTCGGTCCACACTGCTGGGGTCGGTCCACACTGTAGGTGTCCGTCCACACTGTTAGGGTCGGTCCACACTGTTAGGGTCGGTCCACACTGTAGGGGTCCGTCCACACTGTTGGGGTCGGTCCACACTGTAGGGGTCCGTCCACACTGTTGGGGTCGGTCCACACTGTTGGGGTCAGTCCACACTGTTGGGGTCGGTCCACACTGTTGGGGGCGGTCCACACTGTTAGGGTCGGTCCACACTGTAGGGGTCCGTCCACACTGTAGGGGTCCGTCCACACTGTTGGGGTCAGTCCACACTGTTGGGGTCAGTCCACACTGTTGGGGTCGTTCCACACTGATCTCTTTATAGATACAATCCAGCAGAATTCTACCATTAGAACAGACAGGTTCATATTTTTGGAAGGTTCCGAATCTTGAACATTAGAGAAGAATCCGAGCGGAAATACAAAGACGACTATTTACAAATATTCATTATGTGTTTATTGTCAGGGTCCAGTTATGGGGTGCAGGAAGATGTAGAGGAAGTAGTATTGTGTAGCATTGTGTAGTATTGTGTAGTAGGGTGTAGTATTGTGTAGTAGTGTGGTGTATGGTGTAAGAGGGTATAGTAGGGTATAGAAAGGTGTAGCAGGGTGTTGTTTGGTGTAGTAGTGTGTTGTATGGTGTAGTAGGGTATAGTAAGGTGTAGTAGTGTGTCGTACGGTGTAGTAGGGTGTAGGAGGGTTTAGTAGGGTGTAGTATTGTGTAGTAGTGTGTTGTATTGTGTTGTATGGTGAAGTATTGTGTAGTAGTGTGGTGTAGGGTGTAGTATTGTGTAGTGTTGTGTTGTATGGTGTAGTAGGGTGTGGGAGGGTGAAGTAGGGTATAGTAAGGCGTAGTTGTGTGGTGTATAGTGTAGGAGGGTGTAGTAGGGTGTAGTATTGTGTAGTAGTGTGGTGTATGGTGTAGTAGGGTGTAGAGGGTGTAGTATTGTGTAGTAGTGTGTTGATTGGTGTAGTAGGGTGTAGTAGGGTATAGTAAGGTGTAGTAGTGTGGTGTATGGTGTAGGAGGGTGTAGTAAGGTGTAGTATTGTTTAGTAAGGTGTAGTATTGTGTAGAGGGTGTAGTATTGTGTAGTAGTGTGTTGATTGGTGTAGTAGGTTATAGTAAGGTATAGAATGGTATAGTAGTGTGGTGTATGGTGTAGGAGGGTGTAGTAAGGTGTAGTATTGTGTAGTAGAGTGTAGTATTGTGTAGAGGGTGTAGTATTGTGTATTAGGGTGTAGCATTGTGTAGTAGGGTGTAGTATTGTGTAGAGGGTGTAGTATTGTGTAGTAGGGTGCAGGAAGGTATAGAGGTTGTAGTATTGTGTAGAGGGTGTAATATTGTGTACAGGGTGTATTATTGTGTAGTAGGGTGTAGTAGGGTTTAGTATTGTGTAGGAGAGTGTAGTATTATGTAAAAGGTGTATTATTGTGTAGAGGATGTATTATTGTGTAGTAGGGTATGGTATTGTGTAATATTGTGTAGTAGGGTGTAGTATTGTGTAGTAGGGTGCAGGAAGGTATAGAGGTTGTAGTATTGTGTAGGAGGGTGTAATATTGTGTACAGGGTGTATTATTGTGTAGTAGGGTGTAGTAGGGTTTAGTATTGTGTAGGAGGGTGTAGTATTATGTAAAAGGTGTATTATTGTGTAGAGGATGTATTATTGTGTAGTAGGGTGTAGTATTGTGTAGTAGGGTGTAGTATTGTGTAGTATTGTGTTGTATGGTGTAGGAGGGTGTAGTATGGTGTGGTAGGGTGTAATATTGTGTAGTAGTGTGTTGTATGGTGTAGTATTGTGTAGTAGGGTGTAGTAGGGTGTAGTATTGTGTAGTAGTGTGGTGTAGGCTGTAGTATTGTGTAGTGTTGTGTTGTATCTTATAGGAGGGTGAAGTAGGGTATAGTAAGGCGTGGTTGTGTGGTGTATGGTGTAGGAGGGTGTAGTAGGGTGTAGTATTGTGTAGAACTATGGTGTATGGTGTAGGAGGGTATAGTACGGCATAGTAAGGTGTAGTAGTGTTTTGTTTGGTGTAGTAGGATGTAGGAGGGTGTAGTAGGGTATAGTAAGGTGTAGTAGTGGGGTATATGGTGTAGAAGGGTGTAGTAGTGTGGTGTATGGTGAAGTTGGGTGTAGTAGGGTATAGTAAGTTGTAGTAGTGGGGTGTATGGTGTAGGAGTGTGTAGTAGGGTATAGTAAGGTGTAGTAGTGGGGTGTATGGTGTAGGAGGGTGTTGGAGGGTGTAGGAGGGTATAGTAAGGTGTAGTAGTGGGGTGTATGGTGTTGGAGGGTATAGCAGGGTATAGTAAGGTGTAGTAGTGGGTTGTATGGTGTAGGAGTGTGTTGGAGGGTACAGTAAGGTGTAGTAGTGGGGTGTATGGTGTAGGAGGGTGTAGTAGGGTCTAATAAAGTCTAGCATGGTGTAGTACGGTGTTGTAGGTTGTAGGATATAGCTTGGTGTAGGCAAGTGTATGGTGTAATAGGGTGTTCTAGGGTGTAATAGGGTGTAACAGGGTGTTCTAGGGTGTTATAGGGTCTAGAAAGGTGTTATAGGGTGTAATAGGGTCTAACAGGGTGTAGTAAGGTGTTGTAGAGGACAACATGGTGAAGTAGGGTGTAGTAGAGGATAGTAGGTTGATGTAGGGTGTAGTAGAGGATAGTAGGGTGTAGTAGAGGATGGTAGGGTGTAGTAGACAATAGTAGGGTGTAGTAGAGGATAGTAGGGTGACGTAGGGTGTTGTAGAGGATAGTAGGGTGTAGTAGAGGACAGCAGGGTGAAGTAGGGTGTAGTAGAGGATAGTAGGGTATAGTAGAGGATAGTAGGGTGAAGTTGGGTGTAGTAGAGGATAGTAGGGTGTAGTAGAGGATAGTAGGGTGTAGTACGGTGTAGTAGAGGATAGTAGGGTGTAGTAGAGGATAGTAGGGTGTAGTAGAGGATAGTCGGGTGAAGTAGGGTGTAGTAGAGGATAGTAGGGTGTAGTAGAGGATAGTAGGTTGAAGTGGGGTGTAGTAGAGGATAGTAGGGTGTAGTAGAGGATAGTAGGGTGTAGTACGGTGTAGTAGAGGATAGTAGGGTGTAGTAGAGGATAGTAGGGTGTAGTAGAGAATAGTAGGGTGTAGTACGGTGTAGTAGAGGATAGTAGGGTGTAGTAGAGGATAGTAGGGTGTAGTAGAGGATAGTAGGGTGAAGTACAGTGTAGTAGAGGATAGTAGGGTGTAGTAGAGGTTAGTAGGGTGAAGTAGGGTGTAGTAGAGGATAGTAGGGTGAAGTAGGGTGTAGTAGAGGATAGTAGTGTGAAGTAGGGTGTAGTAGAGGATAGTAGGGTGAAGTACGGTGTAGTAGAGGATAGTAGGGTGAAGTAGGGTGTAGTAGAGGTTAGTAGGGTGAAGTAGGGTGTAGTAGAGGATAGTAGGGTGAAGTAGGGTGTAGTGGAGGATAGTAGTGTGAAGTAGGGTGTAGTAGAGGATAGCAGGGTATAGTAGAGGATAGTAGGGTGTAGTAGAGGATAGTAGGGTGTAGTACGGTGTAGTAGAGGATAGTAGCGTGAAGTACGGTGTAGTAGAGGATAGTAGGGTGAAGTACGGTGTAGTAGAGGATAGTAGGGTGAAGTAGGGTGTAGTAGAGGATAGTAGGGTGAAGTAGGGTGTAGTAGAGAATAGTAGGGTGTAGTAGAGGATAGTAGGGTGTAGTAAGTAGAGGATAGTAGGATGTAGTAGAGGACAGCAGGGTGTAGTAAGGTGTTGTAGAGGAGAGTATTGTGAAGTAAGGTGTAGTAGAGGACAGTAGGGTTAAATAGGGTGTAGTGGAGGATAGTAGAGTGAAGTAGGGTGTAGTAGACGATAGTAGGGTGAAGTAGGGTGTAGTAGAGGATAGTAGGGTGTAGTAGAGGATAGTAGGGTGTAGTAGAGGACAGCAGGGTGAAGTAGGGTGCAGTAGAGTACAGCAGGGTGAAATAGGGTGTTGTAGAGGATAGTAGGGTGTAGTAGAGGATATTAGGGTGAAGTAGGGTGATGTAGAGGATAGTAGGGTGAAGTATGGTGTAGTAGAGTATAGTGGGGTGAAGTAGGGTGTAGTAGATGATAGTAGGGTGAAGTAGGGTGTAGTAGAGGATAGTAGGGTGTAGTAGAGGATAGTAGGGTGTAGTACGGTATAGTAGAGGATAGTAGGGTGTAGAGGATAGTAGGGTGACGTAGGGTGTAGTAGAGGATAGTAGGGTGTAGAGGATAGTAGGGTGACGTAGGGTGTAGTAGAGGATAGTAGGGTGAAGTAGGGTGTAGGAGAGGATAGTAGGGTGTAGTAGAGGATAGTAGGGTGAAGTAGGGTGTAGTAGAGAATAGTAGGGTGTAGTAGAGGATAGTAGGGTGAAGTAGGGTTTAGTAGAGGACAGCAGGGTGAAGTAGGGTGCAGTAGAGTACAGCAGGGTGAAATAGGGTGTTGTAGAGGATAGTAGGGGGAAGTAGAGGATAGTAGGGTGTAGTACGGTGTAGTAGAGGATAGTAGGGTGTAGTACGGTGTAGTAGAGTATAGTGGGGGGAAGTAGGGTGTAGTAGATGATAGTAGGGTGAAGTAGGGTGTAGTAGACGATAGTAGGGTGTAGTAGAGGATAGTAGGGTGTAGGACGGTGTAGTAGAGGATAGTAGGGTGTAGAGGATAGTAGGGTGGAATAGGGTGTAGTAGAGGATAGTAGGGTGAAGTAGGGTGTAGGAGAGGATAGTAGGGTGTAGTAGAGGATAGTAGGGTGAAGTAGGGTGTAGTAGAGAATAGTAGGATGTAGTAGAGGACAGCAGGGTGTAGTAGGGTGTAGTAGAGGATAGTATTGTGTAGTAGAGGACAGTAGGGTTAAGTAGGGTGTAGTGGAGGATAGTAGGGTGAAGTAGGGTGTAGTAGACAATAGTAGGGTGAAGTAGGGTGTAGTAGAGGATAGTAGGGTGACGTAGGATGTAGTAGAGGATAGTAGTGTGTAGTAGAGGATAGCAGGATCAAGTAGGGTGCAGTAGAGTACAGCAGGGTGTTGTAGCGGATAGTAGGGTCAAGTAGGGTGTAGAAGAGGATATTAGGGGGAAGTAGGGTGTAGAAGAAGATAGTAGGGTGAAGTAGGGTGTTGTAGAGGATAGTATGGTGAAGTAGGGTGTTGTTGAGGATAGTAGGGTGAAGTATGGTATAGTAGAGTATAGTGGGGTGAAGTAGGGTGTAGTAGATGATAGTACGGTGAAGTAGGGTGTAGTAGAGGATAGTAGGATGTAGTACAGTGTAGTAGAGGATAGTAGGGTGTAGTGGAGGATAGTAGGGTGAAGTAGGGTATAGTAGAGGATAGTAGGGTGTAGTACGGTGTAGTAGAGGATAGTAGGGTGTAGTAGAGAATAGTAGGGTGTAGTAGAGGATAGAAGGGTGAAATAGGGTGTAGTAGAGGATAGTAGGGTGTAGTAGAGGATAGTAGGGTGTATTAGAGGATAGTACGGTGTAGTAGAGGATAGTAGGGTGAAGTAGAGGATAGTAGGGTGTAGTAGGGTGTAGTAGAGGATAGTGGGGTATAGTAGGGTGTAGTAGAGGATAGTGGGGTTAAGTAGGGTGTAGTAGAGGATAGTAGGGTGAAGTAGAGGATAGTAGGGTGTAGTAGGGTGTAGTAGAGGATAGTGGGGTATAGTAGGGTGTAGTAGAGGATAGTGGGGTTAAGTAGGGTGTAATAGAGGATAGTAGGGTGAAGTAGGGTGTAGTAAATGATAGTAGGGTGTAATAGAGGATAGTAGGGTGTAGTACGGTGTAGTAGAAGATAGTAGGGTGTAGTAGAGGATAGTAGGGTGTAATAGAGGATAGTAGGGTGTAGTAGAGGATAGTGGGGTTAAGTAGGGTGTAGTAGAGGATAGTAGGTTGTAATAGAGGATAGTAGGGTGAAGTAGGGTGTAGTAAAGGATAGTAGGGTGTAATAGAGGATAGTAGGGTGTAGTACGGTGTAGTAGAGGATAGTAGGGTGTAGTAGAGGATAGTAGGGTGTAGTAGAGGATAGTAGGGTGTAATAGAGAATAGTAGGGTGACTTAGAGTGTAGTAAAGGATAGTAGGGTGTGGTAGAGGATATAAGGGTGAAATTGGGTGTTGTAGGGGATAGAAGGGTGTAGTACGGTGTAGTAGAGGATAGTAGGGTGTAGTAGAGGATAGTAGGGTGACTTAGAGTGTAGTAAAGGATAGTAGGGTGTAGTAGAGGATATAAGGGAGAAATAGGGTGTTGTAGGGGATAGAAGGGTGTAGTACGGTGTAGTAGAGGATAGTAGGGTGTATTAGAGTATAGTAGGGTGTAGTAGAGGATAGTAGGGTGTAGTAGAGGAGAGTAGGGGGTAGTAGAGGATAGAAGGGTGAAATAGGGGGTAGTAGAGGATAGTAGGGTGTAGTATGGTGTAGTAGAGGATAGTAGGGTGTAGTAGAGGATAGTAGGGGGTAGTAGAGGATAGAAGGGTTAAATAGGGTGTAGTAGAGGATAGTCGGGTGTAGTATGGTGTAGTAGAGGATAGTAGGGTGTAGTATGGTTTAGTAGAGGATAGTAGGGGGTAGTAGAGGATAGAAGGGTTAAATAGGGTGTATTAGAGGATAGTAGGGTGTAGTAGAGGATAGTAGGGTGTAGTAGAGGATAGTAGGGTGTAGTACGGTGTAGTAGAGGATAGTAGGGTGTAGTAGAGGATAGTAGGGTGTAGTACGGTATAGTAGAGGATAGTAGGGTGTAGTACGGTGTAGTAGAGGATAGTAGGGTGTAGTAGAGGATAGTACGGTGTAGTAGAGGAGAGTAGGGGGTAGTAGAGGATAGAAGGGCGAAATAGGGTGTAGTAGAGGATAGTAGGGTGTAGTAGAGGATAGTAGGGTGTAGTAGAGGATAGTAGGGGGAAGTAGAGGATAGAAGGGTTAAATAGGGTGTAGTAGAGGATAGTCGGGTGTAGTATGGTGTAGTAGAGGATAGTAGGGTTTAGTAGAGGATAATATGGTGTAGTAGAGGATAGCAGGGTGTAGTAGAGGATAGTAGGGTTAAATAGGGTGTATTAGAGGATAGTAGTGTGTAGTAGAGGATAGTAGGGTGTAGTAGAGGATAGTATGGTGTAGTAGAGGATAGTAGGGTTTAGTAGAGGATAATATGGTGTAGTAGAGGATAGCAGGGTGTAGTAGAGGATAGTAGGGTTAAATAGGGTGTATTAGAGGATAGTAGGGTGTAGTAGAGGATAGTAGGGTGTAGTAGAGGATAGTAGGGTGTAGTAGAGGATAGTACGGTGTAGTAGAGGATAGTAGGGTGGAGTAGAGGATAGTAGGGTGTAGTACGGTGTAGTAGAGAATAGTACGGTGTAGTAGAGGATAGTAGGGTGTAGTAGAGGGTAATAGGGTGTAGTAGAGGATAGGACAACCCATTTAACATTTCCCAATTCCGCCCCCAACAGGTCAATGATGTCCTCACCAATCTGCCGGTGACGTTGTTAGATGGAAAGATCTCGGTCAGTATCAGTGGTCTGAATGCCGTGGTCCGCACAGACTTTGGCCTCCAGGTGACCTATGAATATAACTGGCACGTTGTGGTGACCCTGACCAGCAGCTACTATGGCCTGACAAAAGGACTCTGCGGAAACTTCAACCAAAAGACCAACGACGAGCTGATAACTGCGGACAACAAAGTCGTCACCTCCATTATAGACTGGGCCAAGAGCTGGAAGGTCAACGACAGAGACTCCTTCTGCTTTGACTCCTGTCCCGGTCTGAACTGTCCGACCTGTGATGACGCCAAGAAGGGCCTGTACGGGGGGGACAACAAATGTGGCCTTATTAGCAAAGTGTCAAATGGTCCCTTCAGAGAGTGTCACCCCAAAATTAACCCAGACACCTTCTTTAATAACTGCTTGTACGATGTCTGCATTAATGGCGGTGCTAACCAGTTCTTGTGCCAAGCCCTCGCTGCCTATTCCAGGACCTGCAGGAAGGAAGGGGTTAAAATATATGATTGGAGAACACCATCAGGATGTGGTAAGTGAGCAACACATACAAGGATATTGTATAGAAGCAAAGCTACACGGAGGAGAGAAAGGGAATGGGGAGGAGGGGGATGCAGCTGCAGGTTTCTCTGGGTCAGTGACTCCACTGTAGGAGAGGAGGAGCAGAAGAAGAGATAGAGGGGGATGCAGCTGCAGGTATTTCTGGGTCAGTGACTCTACTGTAAGAGAGAAGGAGGAGGAGAGATAGAGGGGGATGCAGCTGCAGGTATTTCTGGGTCAGTGACTCTATTGTAAGAGAGAAGGAGGAGGAGAGATAGAGGGGGATGCAGCTGCAGGTATTTCTGGGTCAGTGACTCTACTGTAAGAGAGAAGGAGGAGGAGAGATAGATGGGGATGCAGCTGCAGGTATTTCTGGGTCAGTGACTCTATTGTAAGAGAGAAGGAGGAGGAGAGATAGAGGGGGATGCAGCTGCAGGTTACCTTTCTCTGGGTAAGTGACTACTGTAAAAGAGGAGGAGCAGAAGTAGAGATAGAGGGGGATGCAGCTGCAGGTTACTTTTCTCTGGGTCAGTGACTACTGTAAAAGAGGAGGAGCAGAAGTAGAGATAGAGGGGGATGCAGCTGCCGGTTTCTTTGGATTAGTGACTACTGTAAGAGAGGAGGAGGAGCAGAAGTAGAGATAGGGGGGATGCAGCTGCAGGTTACCTTTCTCTGGGTCAGTGACTCTACTGTGAGAGAGGAGGAGGAACAGGAATAGAGATAGAGGGGGATTCAGCTGCAGGTTTCTCTTGGTCAGTGATACTACTGTAAGAGAGGAGGAGCAGAAGTAGAGATAGAGGGGGATGCAGCTGCAGGTATTTCTGGGTCAGTGACTCTACTGTAAGAGAAGAGGAGAAGTAGAGATAGAGGGGGATGCAGCTGCAGGTATTTCTGGGTCAGTGACTCTACTGTAAGAGAAGGGGAGGAGAAGTAGAGATAGAGGGGGGATGCAGCTGTAGGTTTCTCTTGGTCAGTGACTCTACTGTAAGAGAAGAGGAGGAGGAACAGGAGAAGAGGGAGAGGGGGATGCAGCTGCAGGTTACCTTTCTCTGGGTCAGTGACTCTACTGTGAGAGAGGAGGAGGAACAGGAGTAGAGATGGAGGGGGATTCAGCTGCAGGTTTCTCTTGGTCAGTGACTCTAATGTAAGAGAGGAGGAGGAGAGATAGAGGGGGATGCAGCTGCAAGTTTCTTTCGATCAGTGACCCGACAGTAAGAGAGTAGGAGGAGCAGAATTAGAGATAGGGGGGATGCAGCTGCAGGTTACCTTTCTCTCGGTCAGTGACTCTACTGTAAGAGAAGAGGAGCTGGAACAGGAGTAGAGCTAGAGGGGGATGCAGCTTCAGGTTACCTTTCTCTGGGTCAGTGACTCTACTGTAAGAGAAGAGGAGCTGGAACAGTAGTAGAGATAGAGGGGGATGCAGCTGCAGGTTTCTCTTGGTCAGTGACTACTGTAACTGGATACTTGTCTTTGCCATCATGTTGAGGTGATAACTTCATCTACATCCAATGTTATTTTCTCTACAGTTCTACCTTGTCCACCAAACAGTCACTACGAGTTCTGCGGAAATGCCTGCCCGGCTACTTGTACTGACCGCACAGCACCCTCACGATGTACCGATGACTGTGTGGAGACCTGTCAGTGTAATGACGGCTTTGTCCTTAGTGGTGACAAATGTGTTCCTGTATCAGGCTGCGGCTGCTCCTACAATGGTGCCTACTACCAACCTAACCAGGAGTTCTGGGCCGATGACATTTGCCGCACACTCTGTAAATGTGACCCAAGCGTTGGCATGGTGATCTGTAAGGAGAGTAGCTGTAAATCCAGTGAGAGGTGCATGATCAGTAATGGAGCGAGGACCTGCCAGCCCATCAGCTTCGCCACATGTTCCGGCTCTGGAGATCCACATTACTCCACTTTTGATGGCAAACGATTTGACTTTATGGGCACCTGCATCTACCAACTTGTTGGCGGGACCTCCACCAGCCCATCAATTCCTCGTTTTAGTGTCACAGTCCAGAATAACAACCGTGGAGGTAACAAGGCCGTATCATACACCAAAGTGGTCACACTGGAGGCTTATGATGTAGCTTTGACCCTCAGCATGGACTATCCTCGCCGTATTCTGGTATGTATGAGAGCAATGCTTTAAGTCTTTATTATCTTACCAAGTATTTTCATTTTCTGAACCAGACATGGTCAACTAGACTGGAATATGATAGGGGTAGGGCCATGATTTATTGGAGGCTAGTCATGTGAGCAATGGCCACCAGGTAGAGACATCTCCGGTACAATGGCCAACAGGTAGAGACATCTCCCGTACAATGGCCACCAGGTAGAGACATCTCCCGTACAATGGCAACCAAGTAGAGACATCTCCCGTACAATGGCCACCAGGTAGAGACATCTCCGGTACAATGGCCAACAGGTAGAGACATCTCCCGTACAATGGCCACCAGGTAGAGACATCTCCCGTACAATGGCCACCAGGTAGAGACAACTCCCGTACAATGGCCACCAGGTAGAGACATCTCCCGTACAATGGCTACCAGGAAGAGACATCTACCGTACAATGGCCACCAGGTAGAGACCTCTCCCGTACAATGGCCACCAGGTAGAGACATCTCCGGTACAATTGCAACCAGGTAGAGACATCTCCCGTACAATGGCCACCAGGTAGAGACATCTCCGGTACAATGGCCAACAGGTAGAGACATCTCCCATACAATGGCCACCAGGTAGAGACATCTCCCGTACAATGGCCACCAGGTAGAGACATCTTCCGTACAATGGCCACCAGGTAGAGACATCTCCTGTACAATGACCACCAGGTAGAGACATCTCCCGTACAATGACCACCAGGTAGAGACATCTCCCGTACAATGGCCACCAGGTAGAGACATCTCTCTTACATTGGCCACCTGGTAGAGACATCTCCCGTACAATGGCCACCAGGTAGAGACATCTCCCGTACAATGGCCACCAGGTAGAGACATCTCCCGTACAATGGCCACTAGGTAGAGACATCTCCCGTACATTGGCCACCAGGTAGAGACATCTCCCGTACAAAGGCCACCAGGTAGAGACATCTCCCGTACAATGGCCACCTGGTAGAGACATCTCCCGTACAATGGCCACCAGGTAGAGACATCTCCCGTACAATGGCCACCAGGTAGAGACATCTCTCATAGAATGGTCCAATCAGTACTGAAATGACTTTATTTTGCAGGTTGATGGCGTGGTTACCTCTTTACCGTTCTACTACCAATCTAACAAGCTCGTAGCCTACATCAGTGGCAGCACTGGAATCATAAAGACCGATTTTCAGATCACCGTCACTTATGACTGGAACAGTTACGTTGAGGTCACCATTCCCAGCACCTACGCAAATGCTGTTGGTGGTTTGTGTGGCAATTACAACAAGAATCCCAATGATGACTTTAACATGAAGGACGGGAAACCCGCATCCAACGCCGTTCAGTTTGGTAACAGTTGGAAAGTGGGTGACATCCCCGGCTGTTCCCCAGAGTGTACCGGAACCTGCCCTCTATGTTCTGAAGCCCAAAAACAAGAGTACAAGACAGAAAAGTACTGCGGGTTGATCAATAAACCCAAGGGGCCGTTCAGTGAGTGTTACTCCATTGTGGACCCAACCCCATACTTTAATGATTGTATTTTTGATGCCTGCCAATACAAAGGGCACCCATCATCCTTCTGTAATGCCATTGGTATCTACGTGGCAGCTTGCCAAGCAGCTGGAGTCACCGTAATGGAGTGGAGATCACCATCTTTCTGCAGTAAGTTCTTCACTCTTATCAGTCATTGGTTTTGTTCTTTTTGTTGTACTTTGTGATCATATTGACTTCCACTTCCTTCTAGGCCTATCCTGCCCACCGAACAGTCACTATGAATTGTGTGGAAACTCCTGTCCTGTCACCTGCCATGGGTTATCCTCACCAACGGGTTGTAACTCGCCATGTAATGAAGCCTGTTACTGTGACAACGGATACGTCCTGAGCGGCCACAAATGTGTCCCTATTGCCGACTGCGGTTGTGTATATCAAGATAAATATTACCAGAAGAATGAAATCTTCTATCCCAAGGGTCAGTGCAGTGAGAAGTGCCAGTGCGGTGTAGACGGCATCGTCAGGTGTAAATCCGAAGCATGTGGCCCCGAAGAAGAATGCAAATTAGTCAATGGAGTTTGGGGATGTCAGGCAAAAGAGTACGGCCAATGTGTTGCCTCTGGGGATCCACACTACATCTCCTTCGATGGCCTCAGATTTGACTTCCAGGGTACCTGCACTTACACTTTCGCGAAGGTTGTGGACGAGGATCCTAATTTGGTGAAGTTCTCTATCACTGTTGAAAATGAAAGCTACGGAGATGGCAACGTTGCAGTGACAAGGCTTGTGGTGGTGTCTGTATACGGTTACACTGTCGCCATTGAGAGAGACACCAGATCGAGAGTGAAGGTAGGTATCATCATCTACAGAAATCTCTTCATCTTCTCGTTCTTCTCTTACATTCTTCTTCCTTTACGTTTTAGGTTGACGGAGAATTCAACAAACTACCACTGGTGATTGGCGATGGTGATATCGTGGTGAACCAAGAAGGAAACAATGTTGTCTTGCAGACAGACTTTGGGCTGAAGATTCTTTATGACACCATTTACCATGTGGTCCTCAGTATTCCAAGTACTTATCGCCGTAAGATGGGTGGACTCTGTGGCAACTTCAATGGGGACCAAAATGATGACTTCCAGCTTCCCAACAAGCAGGTCACCAAGAATGTGAATGATTTTGGTTTCTCCTGGAAGGTGGACATTGCCGGAGCTAAATGCAGCGATGGTTGTAATGCAGGAGAGTGCCCGGTATGTGAGGAGGCCAAGCTTCAGCCATTCAAGGCTACATCTTCTTGCGGTATGATCACAAACCCATCCGGACCTTTCAAGTCGTGTCACTCAAAGGTCAACCCAGTCGATTATTTCAACCACTGCATCTACGACTCATGCGCTGTCAACGGAAAAGGCGACATTCTGTGCAAGAGCCTCCAGGCCTATGCCGCGGCCTGTCATACACTCGGGGTGACTATTGGATCTTGGAGGACACCCACATTCTGCCGTAAGTAGAACATGAAAGATATGAGAACTATGTCCTGTTTTCATGTCCATCATTTGGAGTTTTCTCTCATTTTCTGTGATTTATGGCCTAAGCGATGTTCTTTTCCTCCTAGCCTTGTCCTGCCCGGCAAATAGTCACTATGAACTGTGCACCAGAACTTGTGAGCAAACCTGCTCTGGACTCACCGCACCAATGAGATGTACAGACCGCTGCTTCGAAGGCTGTGAATGTAACGCGGGATACGTGCTGGATGGAGATCGATGTGTCACACTTGACAAATGTGGATGTGTATTCGGTGGAAAGTACTTGAGTGTGAGTCATAGATGGTGAAGGAAGTGTCAGGAAGGTCCTTGATCAGGAGCCGGCATCAATCTCTAGACATAAGGGGCATCTTTGGGGTTTTCTAGAATATCTACAGATCTTTGTGTTACAATTTAGCTCTAAAAGGGTGTTATCAAGTTCTTGACATCATAAATTAGGGTCACCTTCCTAAACCCTTCTGGGCATGCTGCCCTTAAGAGCTGCTCTTACAGTACCCAAACAGTCCATACATTAGAGGGACAACTATTCATTTGACCTTAAAGGGGTACTCCGCCCCTAGACATCTTATCCCCTATCCCCGCAATCTCGGCTGCAGCACCCTAGACATTCAGTGCATGGAGCGGAACTTTGCTTCATGCCGGATGACTGGCGATGCAGGGCGGAGGTTCGTTACATCACGGTCACATCCTGCTTGTGACCTTACGGCCATGCCCCCTCAATGCAAGTCTACAGGAGACTTGCATTGAGGGGACGTGACCGTGATGTCACGAACGGGGAGCGCGGCTGTGAGGTCATGAGCCTCTGGTGCTGCACCTGACACTCTAAACGAACGCCGGGTGCAGCAGGGAGATTCTTTAGTTAGGGATAAGATGTCTAGGGGCAGAGTTATAGATATGGCCTCCTCAGGGAGAAGAGCGGATTGATGATGGTTGGAGAAGCCGGGCCCTTGCTGGTTCCTTAAGAGAGAACTCTCCGAAATCTATAATATTAAAGGTAACAAAGGTTCAAAATGAGTAAAACAAAGAAATTACTTGTTCACCCGCTGTCCACGAGACAAGCAGCAATTGTTCCACAGTACCATGTATACTTACACACCTGGGATGGTACTACAACTACTACCATCCGCACCACTACTACCCTACGCACTACTACCCTCCGCACTACTACCATCTGCACTACTACCCTATGCACTACTACTCTCCGCACTACTACCCTCCGCACTACTACCCTCCGCACTACTACCATCTGCATTACTACCCTCCGCACTACTACCATCTGCACTACTACCCTCCGCACTACTACCATCTGCACTACTACCATCTGCACTACTAACATCCGCACTACTACCATCTGCACTATTACCCTCCGCACTACTACCCTCCACACTACTACCATCTGCACTACTACCATCCACACTACTACCATCCACACTACTACCATCCGCACTGCTACCATCTGCACTACTAACATCCGCACTACTACCATCTGCACTACTACCCTCCGCACTACTACCCTCCGCACTACTACCATCTGCACTACTACCATCTGCATTACTACCATCTGCACTACTACTTTTGCTTAAATGTCTTGCAAGTTGGTAATTTTTTTATTTCTTTAATTTAGGAGGGTGAATCCTTCATCACAGGAGACTGTACCGGACAATGTAAATGCCAGGCTGGAGGAGTAACCTGCACCGCTGTAAGATGTGGGGATAAGGAACGGTGCGGTCTGGTGAATGGAGTCCGCGGTTGCTACAAGATAGAAGGCGAATGTTCCCTGAATTCTCAGAAATTGGTGACATTTGATGGTCTGACCGGAGGACCTATCGGAAATGGCCCAGTAGAGGTGGCGTCTCTGTGCAGTGACAAGTCTACCAGTTGGTTCAGAGTCATCGCTGATATCCAGAGTTGTGGAAAGACGGCAGCATCAGTGGCAAGAGTTCATGTCTTCCTCGATGGCGCTCTGGTGACCATCTCTAAAGACAAGGAAGTATGGGTAAGTCAATTGTCTGAGAAAATTATGGGAACTATATTTTTCCAATTGAGTAAGGAAAATGATTAATAATGTGAAATCAATGATGTGATTTGTGTAGGTGAATGGGCGTTTGGGCCGTTTCCCCATTGGGTCTGGTATTTTGTCGGCCAATGTTGCGGAGACCTCTGTTATTATCCAGCTTGGCGTTGACTTGAGAATTGAGTTGAACAATAGTGGGAATCTTGTTCTCCGCATCTCCGAAAAATTGTCCAAAGCGGTTTGTGGAGCATGTGGAAACTTTAATGGAGACACTTCTGATGACCTCCAGGCTCCAACAGGAAAGGCCGTCACCGATGTTTTACAGCTCATAACATCTTGGAAAGCGCGAGACCTAACCAGCTGGTGAGTGGATTTAATGTTATTATTCACCGCGAGGCTTCATTCTATGTCTGAACATAACATAAGAGTCTTCCTGTACTTAACACTCCGATGTCATGGGTGGGGTAGAGCATGGCCCCAGCTCCAGTACACCGTCATATAGAAGATGTGTGTAATATTAGAAAATGTACGGCCTTCCAGAGTGTCAGTGATCACATGATGTTGTAGCGCTGGTGACCGGATCATCTCTGGGATGTCTTTACTAAGGGGAGGTTTGTCCATCCGGTATAATATGTTTTTAAGCACAGAAAAAATCCATGTAAACCACATACAGAGGGAGCCTGGTGTGAACTAAGAACAACTATAGAAAGGGCTTCAATAGATAACTGTGGTGCCAAGGGGTATAAACTGAAGGTACTCGGGGTACCATAGGGCACTGCTGGAGATAGAGAAGGCCAACTCCATTGATTGTGATTTCTAACGCCAGGAGACCTGAAGCATTGGGCAGAAGACTCTTAGCAATAGAAAATGTCAAGAGAAAATCCCTGTATCCATTTCTAAGTTCTACGGTATTAGTTTGTGGGAAGGGACAGCCACTATGGCTGCTGTATAAAAAGGTTGTCAACCAGCTGACCCAAAATCCATTTATATCAAGACATTTTTATGTCATCTTTACATAGTAATCAGGTATTTTACCTTATTGTCCTTCTCTTTTTTTTAGTAATGCATAAAGAACAGAAAAAAACTAGAAGTTTCCAGAAACCGACCTAAAGATTGTATAGATCGTCGCCCCTCATAAAAGCCACAATTGCTGCATTACTTCTTAAGGACTGTCCAATGGAATTACAGGACACAACAAGAAAAACTGCAGAAAACGTCGTCCATATATCAGGACTAGAAGACGCACAGAATAGAGATGCTTAGATTTGGTGAATTAGTGGAATATTCTGAATTGTCCACTCTAACACAGATGCAATTCCAATGGTTTATGGGGTCAATAAAATTTTATGTGATGCTTTATACTGCTGTCCTTCCTAGTTTCTTATAACAGTTTTTATAGAAGTAATGAATGAGCCAGTAAAAAAGTACAGCGGCTCATAGCAACCAATCCAGAGGTCACATGGTTTAGGGGTAATAAAAACATAAGAAGTGACAGGAGCGATGACACGGAGGACACAGAGGACACGGATGACATGGAGGACACGGACGACACAGAGGACACAGAGGACACGGATGACACAGAGGATACGGACGACACAGAGGACACAGAGGATACGGACGACACAGAGGACACAGAGGACACGGATGACACAGAGGACACGGAGGACACGGGTGACACGGAGGACACGGATGACGTTAATAACATAGATTACCGTGATTATTACGTCATTATTTTTACATCTATAACCTGTAAGATAATGTCTTCCTATATAGAGCTGTGGCCTGTGGGGGCTTCATCTGAGGGGCTTACACCAGACCCACAACTGACAATAAACCATCACAATGCACTCCCATCCTGCATTCATTCTGCACTGCTCACGGTATAGAAAGGGTTAAACAGTCATTGTTCTTCCCGTCCTGGCCATTAGCGCTGGAGCGTGGCTGTCAGTCAGCATCATGAAGGTTAATATGACCAGACATTAAGGGGTTAAAGGGGTAATTCAGGAACAGCAAAACAGTGCTAATGTCTATCAAAACCTGCACCCCCCCCCCCCCCCCCAGGCTGTGATATTACCATGTGTGGTATTACAACTTGGATATAAGGAGAAAAAGGGGGGAGACAGAGATGGCGCTATATAGTGCCGATTCTCCGCGATTAGCGGGAGTATAGGTTATTAGGTAGAAAGAATGCTCACCTTTGCAGGTTGTGCTGAATGCAGCAGGCGCATCACTGTTAAGCGTTTTGAGCAGGTTCTTTGGGCTGGTGCGTAGGGAGCAGCTGGCAGTCAGTCCCGTCGAGGACGGTGGATAATGCAGGGATACAGATGTGGAGGAAGCGAATCCTGGCAAGGGTTCCCTGATTCTTTCTGTAGAAAACCGACTTTGGCACTAAGAGCACTACACCGGCGGCGTTATGACAGGGGAGTCGGGGGTAGCTTTGTATCAAACTTTTTATTAAGATCATAAAAAGTGGTAAATACATAAGGACTACGCGTTTTGGAGGGTCTCCCTCCTTCCTCAGATCAAAGTTCGACTTGGACCTGAGGAAGGAGGGAGCCCCTCCGAAACACGTAGTCCTTATGTATTTACTACTTTCTATGATCTCAAAAAAAAGTTTGATATCAAGCTACCCCCGACTCCCGTGTCATCATGCCGCCGGTGTAGCGCTCTTAGTGCAAAAGTTGGTTTTCTACTGGAAGAATCAGGGAACCCTTGCCAGGATTCGCTTCCTCCACATCTGTATCCCTGGTACTACAACTTGGCTCTGATCACTGCAATGGAACTGAGCTGTAATGCCGCACACGGCCTGAGGACAGGGGTGGTGTCATTTTTTTTTTGTCTTGCTGTAGAAGACTGTTGAGACCCAAATAGCTCCTAGCAGGCTATAACTACCCCTCCCCCTTATTACAATAATTAATTAAATAATAACTGACACAACAACAATTCAACTTTTTTATGGGTGGGGATCGGCCACAGCTTTATTTATAAAATTACTTATATAAATAACAATTTAACTGTAACAAAGACACCGATTGGCTTCTTGCCAACCCGAGAGGTGCTGCCACACTGTCCTGTGGGGAGGTCTACCCCGGGTTGACCCCGCTTTCACCATCTTACCGCCAAGCTGTGACTTACAATAAACAGAGATACAAAAAAGGGAGGGAGGGAGGGCAAAACTCCGGGTCCTGGGCAGATTGAGGGGGGAAGGGAGGCACCACAGATATAAATACCCAGGGGAGGGCCCCTGAAAGCCTGGGAAACTATTAAACCCCTGATTGGTGCACTCCTTCCTTCCCACCCATGGGACATACCACTATAGTTACCAACAAGTTTTTACAGGCGGGGGAGGGGGCTAAAAACCTTGCCGGTATATTTCTTAACCCCTTAACTGCTCACCAGTCAGGGGGCAAGCTAGTTATGCACAGCTTGCCCCTCCAGACTGTTGAGACCCAATTAGCTCCTAGCAGTCTATAACTACCCCTCCCCCTTATTACAATAATTAACTAAATAATAACTGACACAACAACAATTCAACTTTTTTATGGGGGGGGGATCGGCCACAGCTTTATTTATAAAATTAGTTATATAAATAACAATTTAACTGTAACAAAGACACCGATTGGCTTCTTGCCAACCCGAGAGGTGCTGCCACACTGTCCTGTGTGGAGGTGTACCCCGGGTTGACCCCGCTTTCACTGTCTTCTTACCGCCACGGAGGAGGCCAATTAGCCCTACACTTGGCTCCGACCCCCACCCAAGAGATACTGGATAGCCAACACCTGGGGCCACCTCAGCCCCCCGGACACACCCAACACATTGCCTCTCCAGGAAATCCGCCCAACACATTTCATCTCCAGGAAATCCGCTCAACACATTGCCTCTCCAGGAAATCCGCCCAACACATTTCCTCTCCAGGAAATCCGCTCAACACATGTCCTCTCCAGGAAATCCGCCCAACACATTTCCTCTCCAGGAAATCCGCTCAACACATGTCCTCTCCAGGAAATCCGTTCAACACTTTTCCTCTCCAGGAAATCCGCCCACCAGGAAAACCGAGGTACCTGCTGCCAGGACCTATTTCTTATATTAATTTGTATTCATTCATTTTATTTATTAATCTTTTTTTTTTTTAATAACTCTTGTGCGAACACATCTCTCAGACTCGCCCATACAATGAAGAGAGCCGCAGCACTCGCACCACCTTGCGGAAAACCGCTCGCAAAACATAACACATATGGGAAACATCAAACTGGGCGAAAATAGCAACGCAACATGCAGATCGCCAGCGCCCCACGCGCTGCGCTACCCTCTCCGGGAACCAAGCCATCTCCACCGGCCACGATACAAAAGAGGGCCAATCTCAAACTCACAACACCCCATCCTATCAAAGAAAAGCAAAACCCAAAACAGACAAAAAACTCGAAACTGAATAATCAGGGGCGGGGAGCAAAAAAGAAAAAAGGGGGGGGGGGCGCCCCACAGCCGCCCCGTCAAGCAATAGGACGGCAACCCGAAAAAACAGTCATTCGCTGACCCCCATGCAGCACAAGCTGCGCTACCTGGATCGCCGAAGCAGTCTCGGACAAAAAAGGGGGCCTTTAATTTTTAATTTTTTTTTTTTTTTACTGTTTCGCGAATTGCATAAAATAGGCACCCAAAAAACAGACACCCCAGTCCCAGATGAGGAGAAAGGAAGTGCCCCATCCACATAGCCCCGAAAAAAAGCCAGCGCAAACCTCGGATGAGCAAAACGACACAAAAGCGACAACCAAAAATCCGACCCGCAGCTGCCACCAAGTGACCCAAAACTGATAGGAAAAACCGGTCGCCGACAGCAAGGCCACCCACTCGTGGGCCCAGCCCCTAGGTACACACCAACATCCCACCAACCGCAAAGTAGAAAAGAAAAAATTACCCCCCCCGCCATGCGCCAACCGCACCCCACTGGATCGCCGCACAGTGGGAAAGCCACCCACCTGTTTTCTCCTTTTTTTTTTTTTTGAATAGAAGGTGATTAACATGAACAGGTGAAGATACCCTGCGTCATGTACTAAGAATGTTATATGGATGCCCAGAGAACACAGCCCAAATCTCGAACCTCCTTGGAGAGGTGACACAGCAGTCAACTTCCGTCATCACATCCTATGAAAACGAAATAGGAAGAAACATCAGAGCCCGGAAGGTTACTACAAAGGGCATTCCAGGTACGAAAAACAAATCCTCTATCCACAGACACATTTGGAACCTCCAGGACCCCCCTCCACTGTAGACATCCCGGCCTCCACACCACCAACCACTCGCAAATGCCTTACCGTGAGTGTGACCAAGTCGCAGGAGCCACCAAAGCGGACCAAGAAATACACACCACACTCCACGATGACCCACGGGCCAGCCACACAGGCCAACCTTCCAACCTTCCGCCCGAGGGAGCAACCTCCGGAACCACTGCCAGAGAAAAATGGGACAAAGCGTCAACACTCAATACCGACCCCAGGGAGCACAGCCCCAAAATAAATCGTAACTCCAAACAGCGAAGCACTAGGCGCAACAAGCCAAACACAGGAAGAAATCCGCAAGAGTAATATCAGTGACAACTCCCCGAATGTCAGACCGACAACACGCCACGATCACTCAAAGCACCCCAGAAAAGAAGAAAAGTAACACCAAATTAGAGCGCTACCAAGCGCAGGGGCCAAGCCAACCCACACAGTATCGTTACAAGTCCAGAACATGAGCTGCCGCAGCAAGCACCCAAAGTCCCACAACCAATACCAAGGCAAAAGCGCAAACAAAACCCAAGACCCAGGGCTAAACCACCCAGCAGCACCACTGGGAAACCAAACCACACCAACAACCAACCAAACCGGCCACATCCGGAAACAGAGCGAGATTCCTGTGAGCTGCAACGGGGGACAGAAAGGAGGCCTGTCCACTGCACGACACATGAAAAACCCCAACCAGCCGAAACGGCAGCCCTTAGCGCACCCGGGGCACATATGCGGGGGCACCGATACCACACACCCTCGGCGGCCAGAGACAACCTGGAGGAAAAAACTCCGCCCGGAACCATATTCCACGTGGAACAATCAGGAAACCAGCAAGGACCGTAACCAGGGCACCTAGCGAACCCAGAAGAAACCAAAACAGAGAAAACGCAATCACACCCTGACCACAGGAAAGCAGCAGACCAACGCCAACGCGGCATGCGGAACCCATGGTAATCTACTCAGTATTGTTCCAATTTTAACATATGTGCTGCCGAAGCGAGCACCAAATATGGAACGCTTCACAATTTGCGTGTCAGCCTTGCAACAACAAACCACACCCCCACAAGCGCAGAGCACAGGAGAATCACCCTCCGGAATACCACCACGAACAGAAGAACTCACAAGGCAAGGCAAACAGAGACTCAAGCGAACCTGCCCCAGGAGACTCAAGCGAAACCTACCCACCAAACACATCAGCTAAAGCACCCAAAACGACATACAGAAGTCCCATGCCTACCAGAGATTGGGAAAATACGGAGAGATAAACCAAACAAAGGGGGAGAAAACCAAAAGAAACAAAACCGTAACTGGGCGGCACCCACCGAATCAGGAGAAGGAACAAGCCTCAGGAGCCAAGTCCGCCAAACCCGGCCACCCAGAGCGTAAGGCCAAAAGAGAACTCACCCAAGCACGCACCGCACCAAAAACGATACCCTACCAAAGCACCCTGCCAAGAAGAGACGTACCCAACTCCCAACCAGAGACCAAACTCAACATACACACAGAAACAAAAGGACGAACACTGCACAGAATGCAGCCATAAGTACACTAACCGGGGAAGGGGCCAAGCCCCACATCAGAACACTCACCAATTCCAGAAGATGGAGAAGCCAACAGCTGGAAGAACCACTTCACCACCGCCGCTGGCGTGGGACAAGGCACGCCGGAGACCACCGGGTCGCGGGCACTCCGCCACCACACTCACTACCCCTCCACGGGGGACATTGGAGAGGCAGGAGGAAGAAGGACAGCAGCGGCAGCAGGGGGGTGGGGTTCGGGAACACGGGGCGGAGAGGTGATGGGGGGGGGGCAGACGCAGTGGGCAGGGGGGTGGGGTAAGGGGAAAGGTGCCAGCGTGGGCGGGGTGAGAAGCTGGGTAAATGAGAGGGGACGATATGAGAGCTCAAATAGTTTGCGCCGTAATCCGAAAGAGCCCGCAGTACCCTCGCCATTTTCTCGGATTGTTTTTATTTTTTTTTATTTTTATTTTTTGTGAACGCCGTTTATTAATACATACGGTAGAAAAATTGATCGAATATGCTAAACAGAAATGTCATATGTGTATTGAATTACCAATATTATTTATTATGTATTTCACGTGTATAATGAAATATAATATTTATTTATTTCTTTTGATTTCAAATTATTTTATTTGATTTATTCATTTATTTATATTTGCCTGCACGCCATGGACGGAACACTTCAAACGACGACATATTGTTATACCCCAGACATGCACGCATGCGGAGATACCACATACGGGCATGTCTGCAACACACAGAATTTTTTTATTTTTTTTTATATATATATTTTTTTAGTTATACATATATATACATACATACACATATACACACTTTTATTTATTTATGTATTTTTTTTTTATTCATTTATTTATATATACCGTATTTATCGGGGTATACCACGCACCGGCCTATAACACGCACCCTCATTTTACCAAGGATATTTGGGTAAAAAAAAGTTTTTTACCCAAATATCCATGGTAAAATGAAGGTGCGTGTGTGCGCGTGTATACCCCGATACACCCCCAGGAAAGGCAGGGGGAGAGAGGCCGTCGCTGCCCGCTTCTCTCCCCCTGCCTTTCCTGGGGTCTAGAGCCCTGCTGCCGGCCCTTCTCACCCCCTGGCTATCGGCGCCGCTGCCCGTTCTGTCCCCCTGACTATCGTGCCGGCGCCCCATTGCCAGCGCCGATAGCCAGGGGGAGAGAAGCGGCGCCGACAGCCAGGGGGAGAGAAGGGGCAGCGGCACCCATTGCCGGCGCCGCTGGCCCGTTGCCTCCCCCCATCCCCGGTGGCATAATTACCTGTTGCTGGGGTCGGGTCCGCGCTGCTGCAGGCCTCCGGCATGCATCCCCTGCGTCGTTTCTATGCACAGAGCGGTGCACTGATGTCATGCGCCGCGCCGTGCAGCGCATAGCAACGACGCAGGGGACGCACGCACGAGGCCTGCAGCAGCGTGGACCCGACCCCGGCAACAGGTAATTATGCCACCGGGGATGGGGGGAGGCAACGGGGCAGCGGCGCCGGCAATGGGTGCCGCTGCCCCTTCTCTCCCCCTAGCTGTCGGCACCGCTTCTCTCCCCCTGGCTATCGGCACCGGCAATGGGACGCCGGCACCGATAGTCAGGGGGACAGAACATGCAGCGGCGCCGATAGCCAGGGGGTGAGAAGGGCCGGCAGCAGGACTCTAGACCCCAGGAAAGGCAGGGGGAGAGAAGCGGGCAGCTTATTTATATATATATCCAAGAAGAGGCTGCAGCACTCAAGGTTATGAGTGTAAAAAAGGTGTTTATTCCATATCAATACAAAAAGTGCAACGTTTCTGCTGCCAATGCAGCCTTTTTCAAGCAACAAACAGTGATCACATGGGTGCTATATATATGTAAATGCACAAACAAATCAATAAAGAAACTAATCAAAAAATTAAGAGGTATATACCATGTAAAGTGCAATAAGATATAGGGTAAAAGCTACCACTATAATGATAAAGTGCATAGTGGACCGATGTATGTTAAAAACACAATGAAACTTTACAAAGGCCACATTTTACAGACAAAAATGTCATAATACAGTAATTGCATCATTAAGTTCAAACATGTGTTACATAATTAATGACAATACGGGAGGCGGGATGGTTCAGTTGCACTCACCCTATATGTTATATTCGGATCATGCATCCAGTGTAACCAGCGATGCAGCATGGGCGTCCGCGCGCGCGGCCACGTGACACGCCAAGTCACATGATCATCCTCCACCGCGTCACGTGTCCGCGTGCACTTCCGGTCATGCGCACCGACATGTAAACAATGAACGGCTACATTGGAACAAATGCGCGTGTGCGCATGTCCAACAATGTGACTCTAGGTGCGGTTCGCAACGGCCGCAAAAAAGGTCAGAATAGAGTCTGAGAAGTAACAAGTATAAGAAAAATTGGAATAAGATAAATACAACAGAAAAAATGTGTGGAGTAATAGGGTAAAGTATAAGTGAAATAGAGAAAAATAAAGAAGTATAAATAAAATAAAATGAAAATAAAGAATAACTAGATGAATAAATAATACAAGTAGAATAAGGAAAATTAAATAAATATAAAGGTAGAATAAAAGAAAATAAAGCTAAATAAATATAGAAAAAAATAAAAATTAATAAAAATTGATAGAAAAATATATATAAAAAAATATATAAAAAAAAATATATATATATATATAAAAAAAATAATAATAAATAAAATAAAAATAATAATATAAAAATAAAATAAAATAAAATAAAAATATTATAAAATAAATAGAAATGGACAAAGATGCACATTGCTGTCTGTAAACCAGGCATGTATATCAATCACTCAGGGCCCAAATTTTTTTTATATATATAGTAGTACCTCTGTGCCTATTATAGGGCCACCCAGGAAGGTGGTGTATCCTCACCCAGGTGAGCCCTACCACAGGAGACGTGAAGGCGTAATTAAACGCCATCTCGCCAACTATGGAAGGCCAAATCATGAGGTTGGGTCACCCCCTTTAGTGGCCACTGCATCCATAAAGACATCCGTACTTTGTCAGACTAGTGCTCAATGTGTCCAAAAGAAAATGAATAAAATAAAATAAAATAAAGTAAAATAAAATAAAATGAAATAAAATGAAAAAAATGAAAAAAATGAAAAAAATGAAAAAAATGAAAAAAATATGAAAAAAAATAAGAATAAAGAATAAAAGATAATAATAAAAATAATAGAGGTAATGAAAAAAGGGGATATGTAAAACAAAATGAGTCAGAGAGGAAGAATAAAATGAAAAGATCATTTATTGAAAGAAAGAGTCACCATAATAATAGCATAGTAGAGTTAAATATAGGTCACACTGAGCTAAATAATAATGTGTCAAGATAACAAAATTTATAGGGTGGCTGCCACATTCTCCTCTCGCCAACCTGAAAAACATAACAAAAAAATAAGATCAATACAAAGTATTGTAATGTTTGGTAAGTGATCACATTTCTTATACGTTCGTGATGCTTAGGTCCTCAGTGAAGTGGGGTTTATGCACTATATATTTGGGGTGTTAAAGTAAAATCCACATTGAGGCCCTTTGGGCGAAGTGACTGTAGTTCAAAGATCCATTTCAGTTCTAATTTTTTCAATTTGCTGATCCGATCACCTCCCCTCTTTTGTTGGGGTACGTGGTCGATCAGAGTGAAATGCAAACCCCGTTCGGTATGACCATGTTCAGTGTAATGTTTTGCCACTGGCAGGTCTAGCCGTTTTTTCCTAACCGTATACCGGTGGTGATTAAACCGAGTTTTAAAATCCCATGTGGTCTCACCTACATAGATGAGACCACATGGGCAAACCAAGGCATACACAACAAATGTGGAAGTACAGGTCAAGTAGTACTTGAGGTCATACACCTTGCCGCTAGTAGGGTGCGTAAACTGTGGACCCTTGACCATCTGGGAACAGTTAACGCACCGGCAGCAAGGGTATGAACCCTTGTTTTGTACTGTAAGGTAACGCTGAGTAGAGGTCTGGCGAGACACATCAGCTTTGATCAATTTATCCTTGAGGTTGCGAGGTCGCCGATAAGACATAAGGGGCGGACTCGCAAACTCAGGGATTTGCGGAAAAGATTCACCCAGTAATCTCCAATGTTTGTTGACCACTCTGGAAATTAATCCTGAGTGATCACCAAATGTGGATACAAAAGGGACACGGGGCACAGAAGACTTAGTTCTAGATTCATGAATCAGTTTTGTTCTGTCCATCTGCATGACATGCTGTTTGCTCTCCTCCAAAAGTTTGGAGGGGTAGCCACGTTGAGAAAAATTTCTAATCATTTTGTCCAGGGCTGGTTCCAATTCATCCTCTCTCTCGATGATCCGTCTTGCCCTCATCATTTGACTTGTGGGCAAAGATCGGACCATCGGGCGAGGATGGTTACTTCTATAATGTAACATAGAGTTACAGTCTGTAGGTTTTGTATACAGACTTGTAACTAAACGATGTTCATTAATAGAGACAATAGTATCCAGGAAATTAACCGATTTATGTGATGCTGTTAAAGTAAATTTAATGTGTGTATTAATAGAATTCAAAAAGTGATGAAAATCATAAAGTGAATCTAACGTACCCTTCCAGACCAAGAAGACATCGTCTATGTATCTCCACCACCCCAACAGATTGTCAGAGTGGTGGGACACATAGATAGATGTCTCCTCCAGCACCGCCATGTACACGTTGGCATACGTAGGCGCAACGTTCGTGCCCATGGCGGTGCCGGTGGTCTGGAGGTAAAAAACATCATTAAAGAGAAAATAATTGTTTTGTAAAATTGTGTACAATAAATTAATCACAAATTCGGTTTGTTCTGGTGAGTAATCACGTTCAATCATGGACCTGACAGCCTGCACACCCCCATCGTGTGGGATGGAGGTGTACAGGCTAGTCACGTCCAGAGTAGCCACAATGGTATCGTCAGGGATATACATATCCGATATTTTTTTAAGAAAATCCGATGTGTCTCTCAGGTAAGATCTTGCGCGCATGGCATATGGGCGCAAGATCTGATCTGTAAAAATAGACAAGCCACTTGTGATAGAACCCCTCCCGGAGACTATAGGTCTTCCAGGGGGGTTCTGCAGAGACTTGTGTATTTTTGGTAGCAGGTATAAAACAGGAGTTACAGGATGTTCAACATGCAAAAAATTATACAATGTCCTATCTATTAAGCCCTTCTCCAAAGCGGTATCAAGCAAATCCATGACTCTTGTGGAGATTTCCTTAGTAGGATCACGGGACAGAGTGCGGTATGTATCTTGGTCACTTAATTGTCGATTTCCCTCTTCAATGTACTTACTTCGATCCATAACCACAATGGCTCCGCCCTTGTCTGCAGGCTTCATTACCAGATTGTGGTTATGGATCAAGTCATTGAGGGACTGCATTTCAACTCTGGTGAGATTGAAATGTGATGGCTCTGTAGGTGCAATTCTTAGTTTCTCAATATCACGTTTAACAAATTGGCAAAAAGTTTCAAATCCACAAGAGTCAATGGCAGGCTGAAAACGACTAGGAATATGTAAATCAAAATCAGAAAAGGCAAAGCCTTGTGTCTGAGATTGATTAGAGGGTACAAACACATCATTAGTAACTGGATGTTGTGAAAACCAAATTTTTAACTTAATTTTCCTGAAAAACTGTAAACAATCTAGCTCTAGTTGGAACCAGTCAGTATAATGGGAGGGGCAATAGTTAAGTCCTTTGGACAATAATTTCAATTGATCAGATGTCAAGGGAACGGATGAAATATTTACCGTGGCTCTTGTGTCTACTTCTTCTTGAATGGTAGTTTGGCCTGTTGAGGAATCTTATCGGCGACCTCGCAACCTCAAGGATAGATTGATCAAAGCTGATGTGTCTCGCCAGACCTCTACTCAGCGTTACCTTACAGTACAAAACAAGGGTTCATACCCTTGCTGCCGGTGCGTTAACTGTTCCCAGATGGTCAAGGGTCCACAGTTTACGCACCCTACTAGCGGCAAGGTGTATGACCTCAAGTACTACTTGACCTGTACTTCCACATTTGTTGTGTATGCCTTGGTTTGCCCATGTGGTCTCATCTATGTAGGTGAGACCACATGGGATTTTAAAACTCGGTTTAATCACCACCGGTATACGGTTAGGAAAAAACGGCTAGACCTGCCAGTGGCAAAACATTACACTGAACATGGTCATACCGAACGGGGTTTGCATTTCACTCTGATCGACCACGTACCCCAACAAAAGAGGGGAGGTGATCGGATCAGCAAATTGAAAAAATTAGAACTGAAATGGATCTTTGAACTACAGTCACTTCGCCCAAAGGGCCTCAATGTGGATTTTACTTTAACACCCCAAATATATAGTGCATAAACCCCACTTCACTGAGGACCTAAGCATCACGAACGTATAAGAAATGTGATCACTTACCAAACATTACAATACTTTGTATTGATCTTATTTTTTTGTTATGTTTTTCAGGTTGGCGAGAGGAGAATGTGGCAGCCACCCTATAAATTTTGTTATCTTGACACATTATTATTTAGCTCAGTGTGACCTATATTTAACTCTACTATGCTATTATTATGGTGACTCTTTCTTTCAATAAATGATCTTTTCATTTTATTCTTCCTCTCTGACTCATTTTGTTTTACTTATCCCCTTTTTTCATTACCTCTATTATTTTTATTATTATCTTTTATTCTTTATTCTTATTTTTTTTCATATTTTTTTCATTTTTTCCATTTTTTTCATTTTTTCAAAAAAAATTTTTTTTCATTTTTTTCATTTTTTTCATTTATTCTTTTTCATTTTATTTTATTTTACTTTCTTTTATTTTATTTTATTCATTTTCTTTTGGACACATTGAGCACTAGTCTGACAAAGTACGGATGTCTTTATGGATGCAGTGGCCACTAAAGGGGGTGACCCAACCTCATGATTTGGCCTTCCATAGTTGGCGAGATGGCGTTTAATTACGCCTTCACGTCTCCTGTGGTAGGGCTCACCTGGGTGAGGATACACCACCTTCCTGGGTGGCCCTATAATAGGCACAGAGGTACTACTATATATATAAAAAAAATTTGGGCCCTGAGTGATTGATATACATGCCTGGGTTACAGACAGCAATGTGCATCTTTGTCCATTTCTATTTATTTTATAATATTTTTATTTTATTTTATTTTTATATTATTATTTTTATTTTATTTATTATTATTTTTATATATATATATATATTTTTTTTTTTTATATATTTTTTTATATATATTTTTCTATCAATTTTTATTAATTTTTATTTTTTTCTATATTTATTTAGCTTTATTTTCTTTTATTCTACCTTTATATTTATTTAATTTTCCTTATTCTACTTGTATTATTTATTCATCTAGTTATTCTTTATTTTCATTTTATTTTATTTTATTTATACTTCTTTATTTTTCTCTATTTCACTTATACTTTACCCTATTACTCCACACATTTTTTCTGTTGTATTTATCTTATTCCAATTTTTCTTATACTTGTTACTTCTCAGACTCTATTCTGACCTTTTTTGCGGCCGTTGCGAACCGCACCTAGAGTCACATTGTTGGACATGCGCACACGCGCATTTGTTCCAATGTAGCCGTTCATTGTTTACATGTCGGTGCGCATGACCGGAAGTGCACGCGGACACGTGACGCGGTGGAGGATGATCATGTGACTTGGCGTGTCACGTGGCCGCGCGCGCGGACGCCCATGCTGCATCGCTGGTTACACTGGATGCATGATCCGAATATAACATATAGGGTGAGTGCAACTGAACCATCCCGCCTCCCGTATTGTCATTAATTATGTAACACATGTTTGAACTTAATGATGCAATTACTGTATTATGACATTTTTGTCTGTATAACGTGGCCTTTGTAAAGTTTCATTGTGTTTTTAACATACATGGTCCACTATGCACTTTATCATTATAGTGGTAGCTTTTACCCTATATCTTATTGCACTTTACATGGTATATACCTCTTAATTTTTTGATTAGTTTCTTTATTGATTTGTTTGTGCATTTACATATATATAGCACCCATGTGATCACTGTTTGTTGCTTGAAAAAGGCTGCATTGGCAGCAGAAACGTTGCACTTTTTGTATTGATATGGAATAAACACCTTTTTTACACTCATAACCTTGAGTGCTGCAGCCTCTTCTTGGATGTGTAACCTACCTTGACCTAGGACCTTTTCATCGCTGCCTGCACCATCTACTATCCACTTGGGCGCTGCTCTACATTTTGTTTGCTATATATATATATATTTTTTTTTTTTTTTTTTTTTGGGATGGGGAAAAAGGGGGCAAACCAAACTTAATATTGAAGGGTTAAATGACCTTTATCGACTTAACTTAATTTTTATTTTTTTTGCAATGTTATAGCTCCATAGGAGCCATAACCCTGCACACACTGCTCCTAACACTGATCACTTGCCATGTATTAACATGGCAATGATCGGTGCCATCAACGATTGATTGCTCAAGGCTGAATTTCAGGCTTGGAGCAATCAATCAGCGAGCGGACGCGCAGGAGGCAGGTAAGTGACCCTCCTGCTGCGTCCCAGCTGACCGGGACAACGCGATTAGATCGCGATTGTCCCGATCAGCCCGACTAAGCAGCCGGGATGCTCGAAATCACACCTTCATCGCCGCGTCTAAAGATGTAATGCCGGACATCTGCCCGATCGGCGATGTCCGGCGTAGCATAGGTCCTGGTTGCTAAGAGCAACCGGGATCCCACGGATATAATGCGTGCTCACCTTGTGCATTATATCTGAAGGAGCGCAAATGGACGTAATAAGCGTCCATTTGCGCATAGGGAGTTAAAACAGCAGCAGCCCTCCAAAGCCAGGGGGGGGGGACAGGGGGGGGGGGGGAAGAGATGGAGGGGAACAGGGGGGGGGGGGGAGGAGGGGACCGCAAAGAGGAAAAAGAAACGGAGGGGACAAGGAGGGGGACAAGGGGGGGGGGACAAGGAAAACAGCAGAGCATGCTCATAAGGAGCACGCCTGGGGGAGGGATACAGGCACAGGCAGGGGAGAGGGCTTTGGCCACGGGCAGGGAGGGGGGCAAAAGGAATGGGCGGGACAGGGACTATAGTGGGAAAGGAGAGCGGGACTGTGAAAGGTCCGCCAGCCTCCCGAACCCGCCTCGGGTGCAACAGGAGGGGAGGCCAGCTCAGCCATAAGGGAGCCCTCACCCTCCTGCTCCATCCAGGCCACAGATAAGGGGAAGACACCTACCAACCAGCAGTCAAAACTCCGGGTCCGGGGCAGATTGAGGGGGGAAGGGAGGCACCACAGCTATAAATACCCAGGGGAGGACCCCTGAAAGCCCGGGAAACTATTAAACCCCTGATTGGTGCACTCCTTCCCCCCCACCCATGGGACATACCACTATAATTACCAACAAGCTTTTACAGGCGGGGGAGGGGGCTAAAAACCTTGCCTGTATATTTCTTAACCCCTTAACTGCTCACCAGTCAGGGGGCAAGCTAGTTATGCACAGCTTGCCCCTCCACCCTTTAAGGGGATTCTGTTCCCTGCATTTGATTGTTATAAAGAGCGTCTCTCTGTCTGGAGGACCCGTTTCGTCCGGCATCACACACAACCCATAGAGGTCAATAGGATCTGTGTAATTCTTAATCTCTCCTGTGGGGGCGCTGCAGAGAATCCCAGGTGATGAATGGTAATAAAAACCATCATCTCCCACTGTATAGACTACATGGACAAGGTCACCTGATGAAGTGTTTCCCGTAGAAGATATTAGAGTGACTGATCAGAGCGACATGTCACGTCCCACAGAGGAACCCAACGCGTCTCTTTGAAGTCTCCATACGGGACACGACCCTGGATGAGTCAGGACGGACACTGCGCAGCGGCTGGTTAATCAGTCACAGGGTCCAGATGAAGGGTCAGCACTGACTTCTCACCCTCTGACAAGCTGCGCACTTTCTGCCCCAATATTCCTGATTTACCCTTCGGCTGGACAGACAGACTGGGGACCCCACGGTACGTCATACACCATATTATTGGGTCTAGGTGACGTCATCCATTATGGGGGCACCAGAGATATGGGGATCCCAAGGTGGTTTTTAGGATCCCGCGGAGCAGCTGTGGGGGTTGTAGAAAGTGTAATGTTATTATATACAGTGTATTTATAGATTAGTTCTATAACCCCAGGCAAACAGCGGCAAAAACAGCAGAGACAGGGACACGGAAGTCATGCAAGTCTTATCCTGACTTTATTTGTCGTGAACAAAACAAATCCATCCCTTCCACTAACTAAATAAATCCAGCACTGACTATACAGATCTCCCCCCTGTCTATACAGGTGGCTTACTACCAGCCACCCAACACTTACCAAATGTGCTACTGTAACTCAAATCTCAGGACTACAACTCTCATCAGAGGTTCTCACTCGCAGTCTGACTTTTACCTAAAGATCTGTCTTTTGTGCTGAACTGGAAAAGGCTGAACTGGTCCATGAGGGGGGATGAAAGGCCCCACTACCATTGCTGACTCTTATCCCATAACAATCCAGGCTGGATAACAGGACTGACCAACGTCCCTGGAAAGTCAAGTCTTGTCAGGGATATTTGGCAGAACCTGTGGTCACTCGAAAAGAATAGTAACCTTTGTAATGGGGGGGCTTCTTACATACCGTTATATAGTATTCCTCAAATATAGTATCTGGGGGTGTGCATATTAAATGTCTGAGAGGTTTGTGTATTGAATGTTCACGGGGCGTGTGTATTATTAAATGTCGGGGGGATGTGTATTATTAAATGTCGGGGGATGTGTATTATTAAATGTCGGGGGGATGTGTATTATTAAATGTCGGGGGGGGGTGTATTATTAAATGTGGGGGGGGGTGTATTATTAAATGTCGGGGGATGTGTATTATTAAATGTCGGGGGGATGTGTATTATTAAATGTCGGGGGGGTGTATTATTAAATGTCGGGGGGATGTGTATTATTAAATGTCGGGGGGGGGTGTATTATTAAATGTCGGGGGATGTGTATTATTAAATGTCGGGGGATGTGTATTATTAAATGTCGGGGGATGTGTATTATTAAATGTCGGGGGGGTGTATTATTAAATGTCGGGGGATGTGTATTATTAAATGTCGGGGGGGTGTATTATTAAATGTCGGGGGGGTGTATTATTAAATGTCGGGGGGATGTATTATTAAATGTCGGGGGGGGGTGTATT
>NW_026610767.1:120012-167512 GCF_029499605.1 Hyla sarda
GGGATGTGTATTATTAAATATCGGGGGATGTGTATTATTTATGTCGGGGGAGTGTATTATTAAATATCGGGGGGATGTGTATTATTAAATATCGGGGGATGTGTATTATTAAATATCGGGGGGATGTGTATTATTAAATATCGGGGGATGTGTATTATTAAATGTCAGGGGGATGTGTATTATTAAATATCGGGGGATGTGTATTATTAAATATCGGGGGGATGTGTATTATTAAATATCGGGGGATGTGTATTATTAAATGTCAGGGGGATGTGTATTATTAAATATCGGGGGGATGTGTATTATTAAATATCGGGGGATGTGTATTATTTAATGTCGGGGGAGTGTATTATTAAATATCGGGGGATGTGTATTATTAAATATCGGGGGATGTGTATTATTAAATGACGGGGGGATGTATGTTATTAAATGTCGGGGGTATGTGTATTATTAAATGTCGGGGGGATGTGTAGTATTAAATGTCAGGGGGGATGTGTATTATTAAATGTTCGGGGGTGTGTATTCTAAAATTTCGGGTGATGTGTATTATTAAATGTCGGGGGGGTGTATTATTAAATGTCGGGGGGATGTATATTATTAAATGTTGGGGGATGTGTATTATTAAATGTCGGGGGATGTGTATTATTAAATGTCGGGGGATGTGTATTATTAAATGTCGGGGGATGTGTATTATTAAATGTCGGGGGATGTGTATTATTAAATGTCGGGGGGGTGTATTATTAAATGTCGGGGGATGTGTATTATTAAATGTCGGGGGATGTGTATTATTAAATGTCGGGGGATGTGTATTATTAAATGTCGGGGGGTTGTGTATTATTAAATGTCGGGGGATGTGTATTATTAAATGTCGGGGGATGTGTATTATTAAATGTCGGGGGGGTGTGTATTATTAAATGTGGGGGGGTTGTATTACTAAATGTCGGGGGGATATGTATTATTAAATGTGGGGGGGTGTATTATTAAATGCCGGGGGGGGGGTGTATTATTAAATGTCGGGGGGATGTGTATTATTAAATGTCGGGGGGATGTGTATTATTAAATGTCGGGGGGATGTGTATTATTAAATGTCGGGGGGGTGTATTATTAAATGTCGGGGGGATGTGTATTATTAAATGTCGGGGGGATGGGTATTATTAAATGTCGGGGGATGGGTATTATTAAATGTCGGGCGGGGTGTGTATTATTAAATGTAGGGGGTGTGTGTATTATTAAATGTCTGGGGGATGGGTATTATTAAATGTCGGGGGATGGGTATTATTAAATGTCGGGGGGTTGTGTATTATTAAATGTCGGGGGGTTGTGTATTATTAATTGTCAGGGGGGATGTGTATTATTAAATGACGGGGGTATGTGTATTATTAAATGTCAGGGGGGGATGTGTATTATTAAATGTCGGGGGGTTGTGTATTATTAAATGTCGGGGGGATGTGTATTATTAAATGTCAGGGGGGGATGTGTATTATTAAATGTCGGGGGGTTGTGTATTATTAAATGTCGGGGGTTGTATTTTATTAAATGTCGGGGGGTGTATTATTAAATGTCGGGGGGATATGTATTATTAAATGTCGGGGGGGTGTATTATTAAATGTAGGGGGTGTGTGTATTATTAAATGTCGAGGGGATGGGTATTATTAAATGTCGGGGGATGGGTATTATTAAATGTCGGGGGGATGTGTATTATTAAATGATGGGGGGGATGAATTATTAAATGTCGGGCGGGATGTGTATTCTAAAATTTCGGGTGATGTGTATTATTAAATGTCGGGGGGATGTGTATTATTAAATGTCGGGGGATGTGTATTATTAAATGTCGGGGGGATGTGTATTATTAAATGTCGGGGGGATGTGTATTATTAAATGTCGGGGGATGTGTATTATTAAATGTCGGGGGATGTGTAATATTAAATGTCGGGGGGATGTGTATTATAACATTTCGGGTGATGTGTATTATTAAATGTCGGGGGATGTGTATTATAACATTTCGGGTGATGTGTATTATTAAATGTCGGGGGGATGTGTATTATTAAATGTCGGGGGGGGTGTATTATTAAATATCAGGGGATGTGTATTATTAAATGACGGGGGGATGTGTATTATTAAATGTCGGGGGGATGTGTATTATTAAATGACGGGGGGATGTATGTTATTAAATGTCGGGGGTATGTGTATTATTAAATGTCGGGGGGGTTGTGTATTATTAAATGTTCGGGGGGTGTGTATTATTAAATGTCGGGGGGATGTGTATTATAACATTTCGGGTGATGTGTATTATTAAATGTCGGGGGATGTGTATTATTAAATGTCGGGGGATGTGTAATATTAAATGTCGGGGGGATGTGTATTATAACATTTCGGGTGATGTGTATTATTAAATGACGGGGGGATGTGTATTATAACATTTCGGGTGATGTGTATTATTAAATGTCGGGGGGATGTGTATTATAACATTTCGGGTGATGTGTATTATTAAATGTCGGGGGGATGTGTATTATAACATTTCGGGTGATGTGTATTATTAAATGACGGGGGGATGTGTATTATTAAATGACGGGGGGATGTATGTTATTAAATGTCTGGGGTATGTGTATTATTAAATGTCGGGGGGATGTGTAGTATTAAATGTCGGGGGGATGTTTATTATTAAATGTTCGGGGGGATGTGTATTATTAAATGTTCGGGGGGTGTGTATTATTAAATGTTCGGGGGTGTGTATTCTAAAATTTCGGGTGATGTGTATTATTAAATGTTCGGGGGGTGTGTATTATTAAATGTGGGGGGGGGGTGTATTACTAAATGTCGGGGGGATGTGTATTATTAAATGTCGGGGGATGTGTATTATTAAATGTCGGGGGATGTGTATTATTAAATGTCGGGGGATGTGTATTATTAAATGTCGGGGGATGTGTATTATTAAATGTCGGGGGGATGTGTATTATTAAATGTGGGGGGGGGGTGTATTACTAAATGTCGGGGGGATGTGTATTATTAAATGTTGGGGGGATGTGTATTATTAAATGTGGGGGGGGGTGTATTACTAAATGTCGGGGGGATGTGTATTATTAAATGTCGGGGGGATATGTATTATTAAATGTGGGGGGGGGGGTGTATTACTAAATGTCGGGGGGATGTGTATTAAATTGGGGGGGCGTATGTATTTAACGTCAAGAAATGTGAACGTATAAGAGCAGAAAGTACAGATATGTGACGTGTCCAGGTTTCGGAGGGGCCCTCAGGCCACGCCATGTGGTGGGATCGCTACATGTAAATCCAATAGATATCAAATGGTTAAAGAATATTTGGCCAGAACCTTTGCATAAGAGGTCACACTAAACATAAAGACAAGCACGTGGTATAGCGGGTGGTCGGGTGACTACTATGATGGTGGCCGCAACGCTCCCAGTGCATTGGGGGGGGGGCGGATACCCAGGAGGCACACGGTGCGGGGCCACTAGGGAAAATGTATGGGGGCGTGTGTATATAATGTTTTGGGGGGCGTGTATTTAAAGTAGGGGGCTTGTGTACTTAATGTCGGGGGGCATGTGTATTTAACGTTGGGGGCCGTGTGTATATAATGTTGGGGGGGCGTGTGTATATAATTTTGGGGGGCGTGTGTATATATTGTTGGGGGCGTGTGTATATAATGTTGGGGGCGTGTGTATATAATGTCGGGGGCGTGTGTATATAATGTCGGGGGCGTGTGTATATAATGTCGGGGGCGTGTGTATATATTGTTGGGGCGTGTGTATATAATGTTGGGGGCGTGTGTATATATTGTTGGGGGCGTGTGTATATAATGTTGGGGGCGTGTGTATATAATGTCGGGGGCGTGTGTATATATTGTTGGGGGCGTGTGTATATAATGTTGGGGGCGTGTGTATATAATGTTGGGGGCGTGTGTATATAATGTTGGGGGCGTGTGTATATAATGTTGGGGCGTGTGTATATAATGTGTGGGGCGTGTGTATATAATGTTGGGGGGCGTGTGTATATAATGTTGGGGGCGTGTGTATATAATGTGTGGGGCGTGTGTATATAATGTTGGGGGCGTGTGTATATAATGTTGGGGGCGTGTGTATATAATGTTGGGGGCGTGTGTATATATTGTTGGGGGCATGTGTATATATTGTTGGGGGCGTGTGTATATAATGTTGGGGGCGTGTGTATATAATGTTGGGGGCGTGTGTATATAATGTTGGGGGCGTGTGTATATAATGTTGGGGGCGTGTGTATATAATGTTGGAGGGCATGTGTATATAATGTTGGGGGCGTGTGTATATAATGTTGGGGGCGTGTGTATATAATGTTGGAGGGCGTGTGTATATAATGTTGGGGGGTGTGTGTATATAATGTTGGGGGGGCGTGTGTATATAATGTCGGGGGGCGTGTGTATATAATGTCGGGGGGCGTGTGTATATAATGTCGGGGGGCGTGTGTATATAATGCTGGGGGGGCGTGTGTATATAATGTTGGAGGGCGTGTGTATATAATGTTGGGGGGCGTGTGTATATAATGTTGGGGGGTGTGTGTATATAATGTTGGGGGGGCGTGTGTATATAATGTTGGGGGGGCGTGTGTATATAATGTCGGGGGGCGTGTGTATATAATGTCGGGGGGCGTGTGTATATAATGTCGGGGGGCGTGTGTATATAATGCTGGGGGGGCGTGTGTATATAATGTTGGAGGGCGTGTGTATATAATGTTGGGGGCGTGTGTATATAATGCTGGGGGCGTGTGTATATAATGCTGGGGGCGTGTGTATATAATGTTGGGGGGCGTGTTTATATAATGTCGGGGGCGTGTGTATATAATGTGTGGGGCGTGTGTATATAATGTGTGGGGCGTGTGTATATAATGTGTGGGGCGTGTGTATATAATGTGTGGGGCGTGTGTATATAATGTTGGGGGGCGTGTGTATATAATGTTGGGGGCGTGTGTATATAATGTTGGGGGGCGTGTGTATATAATGTTGGGGGTGTGTGTATTTAATGTTTTGGGGGGCTTGTGTACTTAATGTCGGGGGGCGTGTGTATATAATGTTGGGGGGCGTGTGTATATAATGTGTGGGGCGTGTGTATATAATGTGTGGGGCGTGTGTATATAATGTGTGGGGCGTGTGTATATAATGTGTGGGGCGTGTGTATATAATGTGTGGGGCGTGTGTATATAATGTTGGGGGGCGTGTGTATATAATGTTGGGGGGCGTGTGTATATAATGTTGGGGGCGTGTGTATATATTGTTGGGGGCGTGTGTATATAATGTTGGGGGGCGTGTGTATATAATGTGTGGGGCGTGTGTATATAATGTGTGGGGCGTGTGTATATAATGTGTGGGGCGTGTGTATATAATGTGTGGGGCGTGTGTATATAATGTGTGGGGCGTGTGTATATAATGTTGGGGGGCGTGTGTATATATTGTTGGGGGCTTGTGTACTTAATGTCGGGGGCGTGTGTATATAATGTTGGGGGCGTGTGTATATAATGTTGGGGGCGTGTGTATATAATGTTGGGGGCGTGTGTACTTAATGTTGGGGGGGCGTGTGTATATAATGTTGGGGGCGTGTGTATATAATGTTGGGGGCGTGTGTATATAATGTTGGGGGCGTGTGTACTTAATGTCGGGGGGGCGTGTGTATATAATGTTGGGGGCGTGTGTATATAATGTTGGGGGGCATGTGTATATAATGTTGGGGGGGCGTGTGTATATAATGTTGGGAGCGTGTGTATATAATGTTGGGGGCGTGTGTATATAATGTTGGGAGCGTGTGTATATAATGTCGGGGGCGTGTGTACTTAATGTCGGGGGGGCGTGTGTATATAATGTTGGGGGCGTGTGTATATAATGTTGGGGGGCATGTGTATATAATGTTGGGGGGGCGTGTGTATATAATGTTGGGAGCGTGTGTATATAATGTTGGGGGCGTGTGTATATAATGTTGGGGGCGTGTGTATATAATGTTGGGAGCGTGTGTATATAATGTCGGGGGGCGTGTGTATATAATGTTGGGAGCGTGTGTATATAATGTTGGGGGCGTGTGTATATAATGTTGGGAGCGTGTGTATATAATGTCGGGGGCGTGTGTATATAATGTCGGGGGGCGTGTGTATATAATGTCGGGGGGCGTGTGTATATAATGTTGGGGGCGTGTGTATATAATGTTGGGGGCGTGTGTACTTAATGTCGGGGGGGCGTGTGTATATAATGTTGGGGGCGTGTGTATATAATGTTGGGGGCGTGTGTATATAATGTCGGGGGGGCCTGTGTATATTGTTACGCCGAGCGCTCCGGGTCCCCTCTCCTCCCCGGAGCGCTCACGGCGTCTCTCTCCCCGCAGCGCCCCGGTCAGTCCCGCTGACCGGGAGCGCTGTACTGTCATGGCCGTCGGGGATGCGATTCGCACAGCGGGACGCGCCCGCTCGCGAATCGCATCCCAGGTCACTTACCCGTCCCGGTCCCCTGCTGTCATGTGCTGGCGCGCGCGGCTCCGCTCTCTAGGGCGTGCGCGCGCCAGCTCTCTGAGACTTAAAGGGCCAGTGCACCAATGATTGGTGCCTGGCCCAATTAGCTTAATTAGCCTCCACCTGCTCCCTGGCTATATCACATCACTGCCCCTGCACTCCCTTGCCGGATCTTGTTGCCTTGTGCCAGTGAAAGCGTTTAGTGTTGTCCAAAGCCTGTGTTACCTGATCTCCTGCTACCCATCCTGACTACGAACCTTGCCGCCTGCCCCGACCTTCTGCTACGTCTGACCTTGCCTCTGCCTAGTCCTTCTGTCCCACGCCTTCTCAGCAGTCAGCGAGGTTGAGCCGTTGCCGGTGGATACGACCTGGTTGTTACTGCCGCAGCAAGACCATCCCGCTTTGCGGCGGGCTCTGGTGAACACCAGTAGCCTCTTAGAACCGGTCCACCAGCACGGTCCACGCCAATCCCTCGCTGACACAGAGGATCCACAACCTGTAAGCCGAATCGTGACATATATAATGTCGGGGGGGGGGGCGTGTGTATATAATGTCGGGGGGCGTGTGTATATAATGTCGGGGGGGGCGTGTGTATATAATGTCGGGGGGGGCGTGTGTATATAATGTCGGGGGGCGTGTGTATATAATGTCGGGGGGCGTGTGTATATAATGTCGGGGGGCGTGTGTATATAATGTCGGGGGGGCGTGTGTATATAATGTCGGGGGGGCGTGTGTATATAATGTTGGGGGCCGTGTGTATATAATGTCGGGGGGCGTGTGTATATAATGTTGGGGGCGTGTGTATATAATGTCGGGGGGCGTGTGTATATAATGTCGGGGGGCGTGTGTATATAATGTCGGGGGGCGTGTGTATATAATGTCGGGGGGGCGTGTGTATATAATGTCGGGGGGCGTGTGTATATAATGTCGGGGGGCGTGTGTATATAATGTCGGGGGGCGTGTGTATATAATGTCGGGGGGGCGTGTGTATATAATGTTAGATCTCTTATTTTATATAAAAGAAATACATAACATAAACCAAACATAACAATGATAATCAAACAGAAGATAAACCTAATGAATAATATCACAAACACAAAAATCCCTTCTGGTCCAGGACAACACACACCACATATATACACACTACATATACACACTACATATACACACTACATATATACACACCACATATATACACACTACATATATACACACACCACATATATACACACACCACATATATACACACACCACATATATATACACACTACATATACACACTACATATATACACACTACATATATACACACTACATATATACACACTACATATATACACACTACATATATACACACACCACATATATACACACTACATATATACACACTACATATATACACACACCACATATATACACACTACATATACACACTACATATATACACACCACATATATACACACACCACATATATACACACTACATATACACACTACATATATACACACTACATATATACACACTACATATATACACACTACATATATACACACTACATATATACACACACCACATATATATACACACTACATATATACACACTACATATATACACACACCACATATATACACACTACATATACACACTACATATATACACACCACATATATACACACCACATATATACACACACCACATATATACACACTACATATACACACTACATATATACACACTACATATATACACACTACATATATACACACTACATATATACACACTACATATATACACACTACATATATACACACACCACATATATATACACACTACATATATACACACTACATATATACACACACACCACATATATACACACTACATATATACACACTACATATATACACACACCACATATATATACACACTACATATATACACACTACATATACACACACCACATATATACACACCACATATATACACACCACATATATACACACCACATATATACACACCACATATATACACACCACATATATACACACCACATATATACACACCACATATATACACACCACATATACACACACTACATATACACACTACATATACACACTACATATACACACTACATATACACACTACACATATATATACACACTACATATATACACACACCACATATATACACACACCACATATATACACACCACATATATACACACTACATATACACACTACATATATACACACCACATATATATACACACTACATATATACACACACCACATATATACACACTACATATATACACACTACATATATACACACACCACATATATATACACACTACATATATACACACTACATATACACACACCACATATATATACACACTACATATATACACACTACATATATACACACTACATATATACACACTACATATATACACACCACATATATACACACCACATATATACACACCACATATATACACACTACATATATACACGCTACATATATACACACTACATATATATACACTACATATATACACACCACATATACACACCACATATACACACTACATATACACACCACATATATATACACACTACATATATACACACTACATATATACACACTACATATATACACACTACATATATACACACTACATATATACACACCACATATATACACACTACATATACACACTACATATATACACACCACATATATATACACACTACATATATACACACCACATATATACACACACTACATATATACACACCACATATATACACACACTACATATATACACACTACATATATACACACTACATATATACACACCACATATATACACACCACATATATACACACTACATATATACACACCACATATACACACCACATATATACACACCACATATATACACACCACATATACACACCACATATACACACCACATATATACACACCACATATATACACACTACATATATACACACCACATATACACACCACATATATACACACCACATATATACACACCACATATATACACACCACATATATACACACCACATATATACACACCACATATATACACACCACATATATACACACCACATATATACACACTCTACATATACACACACTACATATACACACACCACATATATACACACCACATATATACACACTACATATATACACACTACATATATACACACTACATATACACACACACTACATATACACACACTACATTTACACACTACATACCTATATACACACTCCATACCTATATACACACTATATACCTATATACACACTCCATACCTATATACACACTCCATACCTATATACACACTCCATACCTATATACACACTATATATATATATACACACTCCATATATACACACTACATTCCTATATACACACTATATATATATATACACACTACATACCTATATACACACTACCTATATACACACTCCATACCTATATACACACTCCATACCTATATACACACTATATATCTATATACACACTCCATACCTATATACACACTCCATACCTATATACACACTCCATACCTATATACACACTATATACCTATATACACACTACCTATATACACACTACCTATATACACACTCCATACCTATATACACACTCCATACCTATATACACACTCCATACCTATATACACACTCCATACCTATATACACACTCCATACCTATATACACACTATATATCTATATACACACTCCATACCTATATACACACTCCATACCTATATACACACTCCATACCTATATACACACTCCATACCTATATACACACTCCATACCTATATACACACTCCATACCTATATACACACTCCATACCTATATACACACTCCATACCTATATACACACTCCATACCTATATACACACTCCATACCTATATACACTCCATACCTATATACACACTATATACCTATATACACACTCCATACCTATATACACACTCCATACCTATATATACACACTCCATACCTATATATACATACTCCATACCTATATATACACACTCCATACCTACCTATACACACTCCATACCTATATATACACACTCCATACCTATATGCACACTCCATACCTATATACACACTACATACCTATATAACTATATATATCACATTCTATATAACTTTATACACCACACGTACCTATACAATTTTTATTTTTAATTTATTTATTTTATTTATATATATATATATATATATATATATATATACACACACACACAAAAACACTAATCAATAATATACATATCCATACACTAAATAATAAACACAAAAACACACCTTTCCTATAAGCTACACAAAATGATACACAAAAATATACATCAAATAATATAACCTTATTCATTATATATGTACAGTCCCTATACATATATATACAACTCCTACACATATATACAACCTTTATACAATATACAGTCCCTACACCATAACACCAACCCCTCAGGCCTCCGGTTCGATGTCTGTAGCCGCCTACATCTTTTCGTCTTTATCAAAACAAAAATGTCTGGTGACAGCTTCAGCCCATCACCAGGGAGGAGATTACTAGGTTAGGGCACCTTAAAGGAGAACCCCCTCCACAGGGTGGAGGCACTAAATGCCCCAAACTTTTCATACTCCAAAGAACGAACCTTCACCAGGTCACCGAGCGTGTTCCTACAAACCTCGTCCACGGGGAGGATTTTCTGTCTCGTCGACACTAAACACCTCGCTTGCCACGTGTGATACCTGACCACTGCGCTGACTATAAATAAAGTGCACCGGTCCCGGACACCCAGATCTTTGAAGGCCGCATAAACCCACTCAGCATAGGAAAGGGCAGCCAGCCGATGGAAGTGCCCACCCTTTGATACACCTCTATATTAAAAGGGCACTGAAGAAGAAAGTAATCCATGTTCTCCAGCACACCCCCACACTCTTCCCGGGGACAACCCTTTTCATCGGAGTTCCTGTACTTCACATTGCCCCTTACATATAGCTTACCATGGAAGCCTCGCCAGGTCAAGTACCAATACTTCAAGGGGATCCTAGGTGAATTTAAAAGAAACAACCCAATCCCTTGATGCCGACCTGGGCAATCCTTGAGGGCCAGTGGTTTCTGGAAATTAGTCAGCAAGACCCTGTTATCGAGGATTTTCCTCGGCAGAGTTCTTACCCCCCACATCCCCAGCCCCCACCTCCTGATGACCTTCAGAACCAGTGCAGCATAGGTCGGGAGATGCCCGGGTGGTGTGCGAAGATCCTTCACTTGACTGCCTCTCTCCCATTCCTGAAAGAAAGGCTGAAACCATCTCCTGCAAGAGACTACAGAGCCCTCTCTGTCCAGAGGTTTTATATATTGGTCTTTAAAAAGGTATTCACTAGGAATACCACCGGGTTCACCATACCCAACCCGCCTAGTCTCCTTGTGCGGTAAGTCACCTCCCACTTAACTAGTTTCAGTCTATTCCCCCACAACATTAGGAAGAACAGACTGTAGACCCGGGCCTAGAGAGGTTCTGGCAAAAAGCTGACACTGCCCAGAGAGATTAACAACGGGAGCAAGTAGGACCTGATCAAGAAGACCCTTTCCCTAAAGGTCAAAGACCAACCTTTCCACTGTTATACTCTTTTGGAGACATCTTCCAGTCTGCTTTCCCAATTTCGTGTGGGGTAATCCCCGGGACCAAATTCGATGCCCAGAATTTTTGCAGATTCCTGGGGCACAGGGAGGGTGTCCGGGGGACAGAACTCAGGGTCTCCACCTCCCAACCAAAGACTTTTGCACTTTTCCCGGTTGATCTTAGACCCGGATGCCTCCGAGTAGCAATCTACCTCTGACATCACCCATTCCGCCTCCCCTTGCGAAGAGACAAAAATGGAGACGTCATCAGCGTATGCCACTACCCTTAAGGCCGAATCCTGCACCGCCGGGTCCATCCTCACCCCCGCCAATGGTCCGCGATCTAGCCTTCGAAGGAAGGGGTCGATCGCGAACACATAAAGCAAAGGGCTTAACGGACAGCCTTGACGCACACCAGACTCCACCCCAAAAGGGCGGCCCACCCAACCATTTACCAATGGAAAAGTCTCAGCCCCTGCATACAATGTTCTCAGCCAATCCACGAACCCCCCGGCAGACCGTATTTCAAAAGAGTGGACTAGAGATACTCGTGATCAACTCGATCAAAAGCCTTTGCTTGGTCCAAGTACAGTAGAAACCCCTTCCAGTGACCAGCCCGACCCTGCTCCACGGCCTCGCGGACACCCAGCACCGCACTAAAAGTGCTACGACCGGGAACAGAGCAGTGCTGGGACCCCGAAAGGAGCTGGGGCGCAAATTTCACCAACCTGTTGAATAGCACTTTTGCCAGAATCTTTCTGTCCACATTGAGAAGCGCTATGGGATGCAATTCTCAATGTGGGACGAGTCTTTACCGTTTGACAGGATGATCAGAGCCGACCTCCTCATTGACCTCGGCAGAGTGCCCGAGGATAGACACTCATTTATTACCTCAGTCAAGAGGGGAACCAAGATGTCCTTAAAGGGGTTATAAAACTCGGATGTTAAGCCATCCAGCCCTGGCGACTTTTTGAGGGCAAGCCTCTCAATCGCCAGCTTCACTTCCCCTTCTCTGATCTTCTCTGTCACAACACTAAGAGAGGGGTCTACTCCTGACTGGGGGATGGCATCAGCCAGGAAAGCCGCCATCTTGCCTCGATCTAGATCCCTCTTCCCCAAGAGGTGCGAGTAAAAGGCTCTGACGACCTCCAGGATCCCCGATCTGGACTTGTTCAGTGATCCTGTACTATCAATCAGGCCGGTCATGATCTTACAATCCACTGACATCTTACAGCCCTGGAAAGGGTCGGGCGAGCGGTACTTCCTGAAATCCCTTTCAAAAACCAAAGATGCGTGTCTATCATACTGGCACTTCTTTAGCAAAGATTTCACTCTGGAGATTTCCTCTCGGTCACCTCCGGTCGAGACAAGAACCTCGAGTTTCCTCCTTAGTTCCTGATAGAGACGATCCCTATTCAGACTCCTAAGGTTCGCAGTCTGGCGGAAGAATCTCGCAGCCCGTTTTTTGAACATCTCCCACCACTCTGACTTAGTGCTGCATAAGTCCAGTAATGGTTCCTGGCTCTGAAGAAACTCCTCAAAGGGCCGTCTTATCTCCTTGACTACCAGGAGAGATTAATTCAGCTTCCGCAATCCCCTTCCCATCCTGGGCGTCTCTGAAATATTCAAGAACATAATCAAACAGTGGTCGGAGAACTCCACCTCCACAACCTGTAAAGGTGAAGAGACAGACTCCTCCTTCAAAAAAAAACTATCTATCCTAGACCTGATCTCTCTACCTCTAAAGTAAGTGAACCCGCTGTGACCTGGGGTGTGCCGGATGTGGACATCCACCAGGCGAGACTCACTAGCTATTCTATTCAAGGCGACGCTATCGTAATCTAGCCGATCCCTGGAGCCTCCCCTATCAAGAGACCTTGTGACAGTATTAAAGTCTCCTCCAAAGATGACCTGCCGGCTAGTAAAAAGTAGGGGCTTAATCCTCATAAAGTGACTTTTCCGGTCCCACCTAGTCTGTGGACCGTAGATGTTTATAAGACGTAATTCTTGTCCCTTCATGAGGACATCTAATACCAGACATCTCCCCATTTCTAGCTCGATTACACGTCTGCATTCTACCTGAGCAGTTTTTAAAAGAACCGCCACCCCGCTATACGGCTGGGCCGCAAGAGACCAGTGAGAGGGCCCATGGTGCCACTCACGCTTCGCCTTATGGATAGCGGTTAGATCTGTCAACCTGGTCTCCTGCAAAAATAAAATGTCGGCCTCAATTCGGCCGAGAAAATCAAAGGCCGCAAATCTTGCCGCATCTGACTTTATGCTGGCGACATTAATACCCACCAGCGTCAACGGGGAGGGTGCCGCCATCATGTGTGATCAAGCTAGACAGCCCTCTTCTTCCCTCCCCCTCCCTTTACCTTAGTGTCATCATCAGAATTACCCAATTTACCCCTTTTTAAGCACACAGACATATCCATATTTACAGAGTTTCCCTCTTTTCCAGAGGTCACCTCCTGCACCCCACCTGGTCCTGGGACATCCCCCCTCCCTGTTACCAGAGAGGAGGACTTGACGCTCCCAGAAGGCCTCACTTCAGACACCGGCACCTCGTCCCCGGCCCCCTCATCAGAGGAAGAGATGTTATCCCTGAGGACTTGGTGCCGGTTAGGGCTATCTACCAGAGGGGAGCCGGTAGATCCTTCCGCTGGTACCTGGACAAGGGTGAGGGAGACTGAATGATCCCACTCCAAAGAAGGGGACTCCTTCTCCTTGCTCCTCTTCCTCCTCTTTTTTCTGGCACCCGATTTCCTGTCCCTCTCCAGAAAAGTGGAGGAGGGAATGTGGGTGACAGAATTACCTGAAACCTTCAACTTGACCATGAAGGTCCAGGCCCCCGACCAGTTACCAAATTCATCCCTGTTCTTCTGGCGAATGCTGACCACCTCTCCATAACGCCCAATCCAGGTCATGATGTCTATGCAAGAAAGAGATTCATTACACGTTAATACCGTCACTTTCTTGATGTTATTCTGGCGAGAAATTGCCTGGACAGCAAAGTCTCGCCACTCGGGTGCCATCTTTGCCAGCTCGTACCGAGACCAGAAGAGCTCGAGCCCTTCGGCCCGGACAAAGCTGACATCGAAAAATGGGGTACCATGAGGATGTATCAGGGCAAAGATGTCACCCGCCCTGAAATCCATCTTGAGGAGGAGCTCTACCACCTTTGTCCTGTTTGGACAAGTATCATTGCCCCTCCACCTAAGACGGACCACATTCCTCCTGGGGACAGACCCGGCTGTGGGGAGTGACCATGACTCCTTTCCTCTCCTTTGCTCTCGGAAGGCCCCGAGGCCGTGCCTCTCTATCCAAAAGGACAGTTCTACCTCCCTACCCTCTACAGTGATAGATTTATCCCCCCTCCGCAAGGCCTCCAGAAAGCTTCTCTGAAGGTCACTATGCCCAGGACCAGAAGGTGCAGGATTCCCATGAGGCCCACTTGCCAGATGGACCAACCTCACTCTCCACAGAAGCCATACTCACCCCCCCCCTCTCGCACTCACATCCCCTCCATCCATCCTGTCACCATCCTCCCTAACTCCCTCTCCCCCATTCACACCTCCATTCAGTCCTGGACCAGACCCCACAGACAGATCCCCCATATGTACATTATTTACAGATGTGACCTCAGCTTCATCGGGTGCTCCTGATCAGTCTTGCCCCGCCCCAATAACAGACTCTGACTGGTCAGGAACCCCCTCTGCTTCACCGGCCACAGGAAAGTCCTTTGGGGCTGGAGGCCGTCCAGATACAAGAACAGTCTCTGAAATATAGTCCACTGAACCTCCAGTCCTCATGGGTTTGAGAACAGTTCCTTTGATATTTTCCATGGCCTTAGCGGCCACCATCACCAGTCCAGCCCTGGCCGGTTTAATTATCCCTGTCGAGGTGTCACCTGCCCCAACCGCAGATGAGGTTCCCCCTTGAGAAGCCTCTGCAGGTGACACCCCGACAGCAGAAACCACACCGGCCACAGACCCCACCGTGGAGCCTGACTTACCACTGTGCGCCCCATGGCGCTGCTTATCTCCACCCTCATTCCTCATCTCCGGCACCGGGACCAAAGCTTTACCACTGCCCACCTTGCCCTGGCCCGGGGCCGAAGAAAAGCAGCCTCCCGCTGGGCTGCGGACCTCACCAGACATGTCCGGCTTCACAGCCGAAAACGCCCCGACACTCTTACCGCTACTACAAGCTGAAACAGTGTCACATGACTTTCCTGTAATGACCTCCATACTCTGCCCACTGCTCTTCCCCTGCACAGAACCCACCGCAGGGCCCTGGCTAGGTGGAGCTGGGGAAAGGGGGACATAAGTAAATGACACCGACTCACCCCTTTTCGCATCACTTTTTTTCTTTCTCCTCCTCCTCTCCTCCTCAGCCGGTACAGGGTCTTCACCGAACGTGAACCGCTCCAATCGTACCGGAAACTCCATCTCTCTGATGACCACCATCAGTCTCCCCCCGGAGTCACTGCTCTCCTCCTCCGAGCTCCTCCGGGGTCCTGGCGCTGAGGCTGGTGGTCCTTGTCATGGGCAGATCCCGCTCTGAGACCCCTGTGATGTCTCCTGGGTATTAATGGGGTCACCATCCTCCTCAGCCATGGGGTCCTTTAACCCCTTCATCTCCTCAAACCTCTCCTGATTAAGGAGCTTCTCCATGAAGGGGCCGCCATTGTTTTGAATGTCCATATTTTTTTTCTCCACGATGTTAATCTCGGACTTGATCTTATTAGCTTCCGTGCGCTTATTTCCGGTGGCGGTGTTTGCCCGCACTCGAGCGCATCTCAGCTCTGCCCGCAATCTGCTGAGCTCTTTGCCATTAGTTTTAAATTCTTGCAGAAAATAAGCGATTCTGGAGGTAAAGTCACTCACAGGCTCCTGGGGTCTCCGCACCCCCCAATCCTTCACATCCATGTCTTTACAGGGTGGGGGGGCAGGAGAAACATTGCTGCTTCCCCCACCAGATCTCCCTACCCCTCCGAACAGGCCGGTCGCTGTGCGCCCTCCATCCCCGCCGGCCTACTCCGGGAACCAGAGGCCTGGGACTCGCTCTCCTCCTGCATCCCAGAAACCTACTCCCCTCCTCGCTCTCCTCTGGTTTGTCCTCGCTCTGCTCTGTCCTCGCTCTCCTCTGGTTTGTCCTTGCTCTCCTCTGCTTTGTCCTCGCTCCACTTTGTCCTCGCTATTCCTCTGGTTTGTCCTCGCTCTCCTCTGGTTTGTCCTCGCTATTCCTCTGGTTTGTCCTCGCTCCACTCTGGTTTGTCCTCGCTCCACTCTGGTTTGTCCTCGCTCCACTCTGGTTTGTCCTCGCTCCACTCTGGTGTTTCCTTGTTTTTCCTTTGGTTTTTACTCATCATTCCTCTGGTTTGTCCTCGCTCCACTCTGGTGTTTCCTAGTTTTACTTTTGGTTTTTCGTTATTCCTCTTGTTTGTCCTCGCTCTGCTCTGGTTTGTCTGCGCTCTCCTCTGGTTTGTCCTTGCTCTCCTCTCTTGTTGCTGATTTTCCTAGAATGATGTAATAGTAACATACCCAATCTGTCCCAAATCCCCTTTATAGCCCCTCCCCCTCGATCTTGTCCTTTCCATTGCACTGAAAGGAGGAGGAATTGGCATCTTCCTGCTTTATGATGTGTTATGTCTAATCCAACATTCAGGATCCATAAACAGTAATAACAGTGAAGAAGTGGACCCAGCGCTTGGCACTAGAGGGGCTGGGCCCCCCAGCAGTGAAGGTTATACAGTGAGGGAACCCAAGAGATAAAGAATGAATGTGCCGCGCTCCAGTGCTCCACATGTCACAGTCCAAGCGGTTGTACCACACAAAGTCCCTTTGCCTCTGTTGTGCTCTCCACTGGCTCTGTTGTTCTTCATAGAAAACTACATAAAGTTTAAGCTTCTTCTACACAAATATTGGGTTAGTTGTTTTTTGTGATAAGTTGCACTTCTGGAAAAGCGTCTTGTTTCTCTGTATTTGTAATGCACTATGGTATTTAAGGCTCCTGTAGAGATGTTTTTTGTTGCAGTTTTTGTTGCAGATTGCAATATGTGTTGCTGCTGGAGAGGTGTTTTGTGCTGCACTATAATGTTTGGCACTTCTGGGGAGGTATTATGCATTGTGGTATTTATCACTTCTGGAGAGGTATTTATGGTTGACTGGGGTATTTACCCTCATGGAAAGTATTTTGTGTTGTATTGTAGAATTTTATGCTGCTGGCAAAGAATATGAGTGAATTGTAGTATGTGGTGCTGCTGGAGAGGTATGTTGTGCTGCACTATAATATTTGCCACTTCTGGAGAGCTATTTGTGATCTTGACCTCTTCTGAAGAGATATACTGTTGCCTTTTTTTGTGCTGTAGTATTTGGTGCTTCTGGAGGGGTATTTTTTTTTTTTTTTTTTTTCCTCTGGGGTATTTTCTTGGAGTTCCCGGAGTGGTATTTGGTGTGGTACTTTGGTATTTGGTGCTTCTTAGAATGTATTTTTGTATTGCCCAGGGGTATTTTGCATTTCTGGTATTTGGCATTTATGATTGTGCTCCACTGTGGTATTCATTCTGCTGAGGAAGTATATTCTGTGGTTCATTGTGGTATTTAGAAAACCTGGAAAGGTAGTTAGTGCTGCATGATGATATTTGGCCCTTCTGGAGAAGACATTAGCACTGCATTGTTTTATTTGCTGTTGCCTGGTCGTTAATTTAGGCTGCATTGTGGCATTTGGTGCTTCTGGAGAGGTGTTCTGTGCTGCATGGAGCCTGATTTGTGTTGTTGATCAGGCCCTGAAATCTTCATGGATTGACTGAAATTCTGATCTCTCTCATTAAAGACCCTTTATCCCACAGATCACCGAGTGCTGGACACATGGAGAAGATCTGAGATGAAGCCTTGGGGCAAAAGATGACAAGAAACCTTCCGGGCGACATCTACACTGGAACTCAGGTGAGACCGAGAGGTGGAGAAACTCACAGAAGATATAACAGTCCAATCATGTGATATATACTTATCCTGAGTTATATCCTATAACAGTCCAATCATGTGATATATACTTATCCTGAGTTATATCCTGTAGATCTTTTATTAAAATTTCAAACATAACAATAAAAAAAATTACAAAACATAAACATATCATATCCGACAGAACATATCAATATAACGATCATAAAACCAACACCATAGCATAAAATACAACACCGGTCCACCCCACACTCATTCCTGCACACAAACAAATATATACAATATTTATAAAAGACATATTCCTATAATACCCATAATACCCATACCATACTAATAAACTATATACACTAATATACACTAATACTAAATGTGAATTTCCTGGCCCAGTTGCAATACCAAAAACCCAATACCAGTAAATATACCAAAAAGAATAACAACAACAACAATAATAATATATACAAAATAATAAAAACCAACACAAACAAAATAACACCACTTACTTTTTTTTAATTATTATTATTTTTTTTTTGGCCCTGAGCTGGTCCCGCATCCCATGCCCCCAGTACATGTTACCAGACGTCCATGAACCAGTCCAGGATTTTCTGTATATATAAAAGTCCCATACAAACCCCCTCCCCCCTTTTTAACCCACCACCCAACCTAAACTAAACCCAAACCCCAGGTGGCATCACACAATATATACAATATATACATTACATAAAATATACACAGACTAACAATATATACAATACATAAGTATACAAATAGACTACAACAATAAATACAATAACAAATACATATAACACTATAAGCCAAACAACAAACCCCTAAAGCTCAAGTTCAGCGCCTGCAAGCCCTATATTACCATAAACCAACTGCTCAAAACAAAAAGACTAATGTGCCAGCATCAGCCCACCACCAGGGGGAGACAACAGGCTAAGGCACTTTAAAGGCAGAGCCCCTCCATAGACGAGAGGCCCTGCCAGCACCCAGCCTCTCGTACTCCAGAGAACGCACCTTCACCAGGTCACAGAGAATGTTCCTAACCACCACATCCACAGGGAGGATTTTACGCTGCGTCGACACTAAACACTGTGCGTTCCACGTGTAGTACCTAACCACTGAGCTGACTAGAAATAAAGTGCACCGGTCCCAGCCTCCAAGATTTCTGAATGCCCCATAGGCCCATTCCGCATAGGAGAGACTGGCCAGCCAAGGCCAACCAATGGAAGCGCCCACCCTGGTGTAAACCTCTGTGTTAAAGGGACAATGAAGCAGAAAATGCTCCATGCTTTCCAGCATGCCTCCACACTCTTCGCGGGGACATCCCCGGTCATCAGAGCTCCTGCACTTCAGATTGTCCCTCACACACAGTTTCCCATGGAAGCAGCGCCAAGTCAAGTCCCAAAACTTCAAGGGGATCCTGATAGAATTCAAAAGCTCTAAACCCACCTCCAGATCCCGACTTGGGCAGTCCTTGAGCGCCAATGGCCTCTGGAAATGAGAAGACAGGACCCTCTTGTCAAGGAATTTCCTCGACAGAGTCCTAATCTCCCCCATCCCCAGACCCCACCGACGAATAACCTTCAGAACCGGGGTAGCGTAAGCCGGGAGATGCCTGTGTGGTGTGCGAAGATCCTTCACTTGCCCTCCTGTCTCCCATTCCTGGAAGAAAGGCTGAAACCATCCCCTACAGGAGGATACCCACGGAGGAGCCCTCTCTGACCAGAGGTTTGCTATATTGGTCTTAAGAAAGGTATTCACTAGGAACACCACGGGGTTGACCATACACAACCCCCCTAGTCTCCTTGTACGGTAAGTAACCTCCCTCTTCACTAGGTTCAGTCTATTCCCCCATAACATCTGGAAGAACACACTGTAGACCCGGGTCCAAAGAGGTTCTGGCAACATGCATACACTGCCCAGGTATATCAGTAAAGGGAGCAGGAATGTTTTGATCAGGTTAACCCTTTCCCGGAGGGTCAAAGACCAACCCTTCCACTGATCCACCTTCTGAGCGGCGATCTTAAGCCTGCTGTCCCAGTTTTGTTTGGGGTAATCCCCTTGGCCAAATTCGATGCCGAGAACTTTTGCAGATTCCTGGGGCTCTGGAAGGGCGTCCGGGAGATCAAAACCAGGATCTCCCCCTCCCAGCCAGAGACTCTCGCACTTATCCCGGTTGATCTTGGACCCGGATGCCTCCGAGTAGCGGTCCACCTCTGACATCACCCATTGGCCTTCCTCTTGTGAGGAGACAAACACGGTGACATCATCAGCATACGCTACCGCCCTCAGAGCCAAATCCGGCACCGCCAGGTCCATTCTCACCCCCGCCAACGGTCCACAATCAATCCTCCTAAGGAAAGGATCAATTGCAAACACGTACAGCAACGGGCTCAAAGGACAACCCTGACGGACGCCAGACCCAACCTCAAAAGAGTGGCCAATCCAACCATTCACAAGCGGGAAACTCTCTGCCCCTGCGTACAAGGTCTTAAGCCAATCAACAAACCCCCCCGGCAGGCCATATCTCAGAAGAACAGACCAGAGGTATTCATGGTTAACCCGATCAAATGCTTTTGCCTGATCCAAGGACAGCAAGTACCCCTTCCAGTGGCCAGCCCTACCCTGCTCCACAGCCTCTCGGACACTGAGCACAGCACTAAATGTACTGCGGCCCGGAACAGAGCAATGCTGAGCCCCCGAAAGGAGCCGGGGTGCAAACTCCACCAGCCGGTTAAACAGCACTTTTGCCAGAATCTTTCGGTCCACATTGAGAAGCGCTATGGGACGCCAATTCTCAATGTGGGACGGGTCTTTACCCTTTGACAGGATGATCAGCGCTGACCTCCTCATTGACTTTGGCAGAGTGCCCGAGGATAGACACTCATTAAATACCTCGGTCAACAGGGGAACCAAAGTGTCCTTAAAGGTCTTATAGAACTCAGATGTTAAGCCATCCGGACCGGGTGACTTCTTGAGGGCAAGCCCATCAATAGCCATCCTGACTTCCTCTTCCCGGATCATCTCTGTCAAAACGTCAAGAGAGGAGTCTACTCCTGGTTCAGGGACGGTTTCAGCCAAGAAAGCTGATACCTTATCTCGATCTAGATCCTTCCTTCCCAAGAGGTGCGAGTAGAAGGATCTGACGACCTCCAGGATCCCTGATCTGGACCTTTTCAAGGATCCCGTACTATCAATCAGTCCTGAGACTATTTTACTATTCACTGACATCTTACAGTTTCTGTAAGGGTCGGGCGAGCGGTACTTCCCGTAATCCCTCTCAAAAACCAAAGATGCGTGTCTGTCATACTGGCACTTCATCAACAAGGATTTCACTCTGGAGATATCGTCACGACTACCTCCAGTCGAGACAAGGTTCTCAAGTTTCTTCCTCAGGCCCTGGTACAAACGGTACCTGTTTAGGCTTCTGAGGCCCGAGAGCTGGCGGAAGAATCTCGCAACCCTTTCCTTGAAGATCTCCCACCACTCTGACTTACTGCTACAAAGGCCCAGCAATGGTACCTGGCTCTGAAGAAAATCCTCAAAGGACTGTCTTATCTCCGCTTCTTCCAAGAGAGACGAATTCAGCTTCCAATAGCCTCTGCCCATCCGGGGGGTCTCTGTGACATTCAGAGAAAACAAAATTAAACAGTGATCGGAGAACTCCACCTCAACAACAGATACTGCTGAAGAGACGGCCTCCTCCTTTAAATAAAACCTGTCTATCCTAGACCTACAACTACCCCTATGATAGGTGAATCCCGCGTGGCCTGGGGTGTGCCGGATGTGGACATCCACCAGGCGAGCCTCACTCGCTATGCTATTTAGGGCGACGCTATCATAAGTCAGCTTGTCTCTGGCACCTCCCCTGTCTTGGGGCCTCGTGACAGCATTAAAGTCCCCTCCAAAGACCACCTGCCGACTTGTAAAAAGATAGGGCTTGATCCTCATAAAGAGACACTTCCGGTCCCACTTAGACTGTGGGCCGTAGATGTTAATAAGGTAAAGTTCTTGTCCCTTCATGAGGACATCTAAGATCAGGCACCTCCCCATTTCTAACTCGATAACCCGTCGGCATTCTACCGCTGCGGTAAAAAGGACCGCCACTACGCTATACGGCTCGGCCCCAAGAGACCAGTAGGAGGGCCCATTCCTCCACTCTCTTTTAGCCTTGTAGATAGATGACATATCTGTTAGCCTGGTCTCTTGCAAAAATAAAATATCAGCATTAATATGGGCAAAAAAATCATAGGCCGCAAATCGAGCCGTATCTGACTTTATGCTGGTAACATTAATGGATGCCAGAGTCAACGGAGAGGGTGCCGCCATCAAGGGTGATTGAGTTAGACAGCTTTCTTTTTCCCACCATCCTTCCCATCCACCCCACCACCCTCCTCATCAGATGATGTTTACCCCTTTTTAGTGAGAAGGATGTGTCCATTTTCCCTTTATTTACATTTTCCTCGTCCCCTGACTCTGAGCCAGTCCCCCCATCTGAAGACATAGGTTCCCCAGGGAGAGAGGACTCAGGGTCCCCTGTGGTCCCCACCGCAACATCCGGAACCTCACCCCCAGCCTCCTCCTCCGAAGAGGAAATGTCACGGAGGGCTCGGAACCGGTTGGAGAGACCAATCAGAGGGGGGTCAGTTGTACCTTCCTTTGGCATCTGGTGGGTGGGAGAAGATTTTAAAACTCCCTTTTTCTTATTCCTCCGAGTACCCCGCTTTGTTTCTGCCCATCTCCCTCTGTCCTCATCCGCGCTCTCACCATGGGAGGACAGCAAGGAGACAGTATCCTCCTCTTTGTGGATCCTTCCAGTCTCCTCATCCAGTTCACTATCCCCCAGGGCCTCAGCAGTAACACTGGTCACAGGCACAGGATCAGGAGTCACCTCAGCTGGCTGATGCTCCTGCGAGTCCTGAATCTCCCTGTCCCTTTGACGCTTCTCGAGACGCCTCAGTTGGGCAGGCGTCTTCTGCTTACTTTTCTTCCCTGGCCCCTGCACCCCTTCATCCCCGACAGCCATCGCCCCAGCAGAATCCACCTCACGGCTTACTCCCACCGGGGCAACAACCGCGTTGACAAAAGAACGAGGGCAGCGACTGAATGGGTGACCTAAGTCACCACACAGGTGACACCTAATCTCTGCACAAGATGCAGCGAGATGGCCTATTTCCCCACACAGAGTACACTTCTGCACAGTGCAATTGGCACTAAAATGTGTGGGGTCACCACATCTGTGACAGAGCTTCGGCTGACCCTGGTAGAAGATCTGGATACGATCCCTTCCGAGGAAGGTCGCAGATGGTATATGGGTAACAGTGTTTCCTGAACGCCTAAGCTTGACCATAAACGTCCAGGCCCCTGACCAGATGCCATATTCATTCCTGTTCTTTTTTGGGACCTCCGCCACCTCACCATACCGACCTAGCCACGTCATGATGTCAATACAAGAAAGCGATTCGTTACGGGTTAAAACAGTCACCTTCTTGACATTATTTTGGCGAGACACTGACTGAATGGCAAAGTCTCGCCAGCCGGGCTCATTCTTTACCAACTCATAATTCGACCAGAAGAGTTCAAGCCCCTCTGGCCGAACAAAGCTGATATTGAACTCAGGGGTACCATAATGATGTATTAAGGCGTAGATGTCAGCTGCCTTAAAACCCAACTTCAGCAGAAGCTCAACAACTTTAGATCTTGGAGGACATGTATCACTGCCTCTCCACCTCAGCCGGACCACATTCCTACGGAGACCACCTGGCCCGGCTGTTGGGAGGGACCACACAGTATCCCCCCTCTTTCCTCTCGGAAGGCTGAAAGACCATGTCTTTCTATCCAAAAGGATAGATCAACCTCCCTACCCTCTACAGTTATTGATCTCTCCCCTCTCCTTAAGGCCCCCAGGAGACGCTGCTGCAAACTGCTCTCCCCAGAGGACGAGGAAGCTGCCCCCCTTCCCCCAGCGGTGACATTCGCGTAGCTGTGGACGGGTGCTGTCACCGCTGGGGGTGCAACTCGACCAGGCCCTACATCCCCACCACTAATCTGTGCCCCCTCACCACCCTCCTCCACATAATCCATACCCAAACCATTGACCCCTATTTTAGCTGATGTGCCCCCCATACCTCCACCAGTGCTACAGCCTAAACCACCATTCAAAGCCCCAGACAGATTTTTTGTAACATATGAATTATTCACCTCATTCACACCCTCAGTCACTCCAACATTAACCTCCACATTCATACTGTCTGGACCGGTGTGTTCTGGCGCATATTTTGTACTGTCAGCATCACTGGGTACCAGGGCTGGAGCCATCACCACAGGACAGGTCACCGGTCCCTTATACAAGGACCGGGAAGCCTGCCTAGCCTGTTTATTAGCGGCCCCAGCCCTGTTTTTACCGGTACCCTCCGCCTCATCCGTACTAGGCAAAACAAAAGTTTTTTTCTACTTTTGGGAGAATCTATTTTTCCCTTAGCCACCACGACTACCTCAGGCACTGAGTCACCCCCCTCTCCCACAGGGGAGCGAACTACAGCCCCGGAGTCTGCCTCTCTGCCCACCGCTGGGCTGCCCTCACTGTCCGGCTTTGCGGCCGATGCCTTCTCTGCTCCATCCCTGCTACTGCAAACAGGCATGGAGCTCTGCGCCCTTTTAGTATCTGTACTCTCCCCGCACCTTTGCACCGAGTCCACCACAGAACACGGGCTGGGCTGGGTAACGGGGCTTGCACAATGAGCTGACCCAGCGGCCAACTCAGGATTTACAGGGAGGGGGGTGTAGATGTAACTCACCACTTCTTGCTGCTTTGGCTTGGTCTTCTTCTTACCCCAGGTGCCTCATTTGGGAGCTCATCTCCAAACACCAGATTCTGAGGACACACTGGGGATTCCAGCATGCGGATCTGGGCCATTAGCGCCCCTCCCTGGTAGCTGCTGTCACTGTCCTCCCCTGAGTCGGCAGGTGATACTGCTGGTTGCTGTGCAGGGGGCCCACTGTACGGGGCCTGCTGCTGTTGCCGCAGGCCACCAGGTGGATCTGCCTGTTGTTCTTCCTCCATCTCCTCTGCATCATCCACCTGGCTCTCAGGTTGCAGCCCCATCAACCTTTTATTTTCCTTTTCCTCCATTACCTTGAATCTTTCTCCATTTTCCAATTTTTCTTTAAATGGCCCACTCTTCGCCAGTAATTCTGCTCTCCTCTCCTCCAAAACTTGTATTTCCGCCATAAGTCTCTTTATCTGCCCCTGGATCTCCGCCTTTTTCCTCTTAGGAGTTACCTTGGCCCTGGCACGGGCACAGCGAAGTCCCTCTCCGAGCCTCCTGATGGCCTTACAGGCGTCTTCATACTCACGGAGGTGACTTTTTACACGGGAGGTATAGGTGGAAATAGACTCCCGGGTCCTCAGCACTCCCCAGCCTTCCTCACTGAGGTCGGCTTCACCTCCGCGAGCACTCTGCCTTCTTCCGGACGAACCCAGCTTTCCACTGGCAGCACCCAGCTTTCCCGAGGTGGATCCAGCCTTGGAGCTTCTCACCTCTGTGGGGGGAGTTGGAGCAGCATTGCTGCGACTCCTGGTGGAACGCCTCACCCCCAAATCCTCCGATGTACAGGCCGCTTGCTGGCTCCTACTGCTCCCCTGCAGCCTATTCCGAGGAGCAGAAGCCTGGGCCTCGCCTCCCTCACTCATGCCTGGAAACCCACTCCCGCCCTGGGGAGGAGGAAGCAGGCCCCAGGTGGAACAGATGGAAATCCCTGGAGCTCAGGAGACACAGCAGACACACAGCACAGCTGAAGCACGACCACACCCGCAACTAATTGGTCAGCACTCCAGAGCTGTACTCACTATTCTGCTGGTGAGGTCACTGTGTACATACATTACATTACTTATCCTGTACTGATCATGAATTATATCCTGTAAATCTTTTTATTAGAAAAATATAAATCATAACAAACACAAAAACCAGCACAACTTTGCCATAACTGAAAACAACAACATGAAATAACATAAACCCAAACTTTACATTTCAAATAAAAGAACATAAATCCTGCCTAACCGGCCAGCCCAGTTTTCCCTAGAAAATACTAGAGACGCACCTTACATAACCAAATATCTAACAACACTCACATACATACTCAACTTGCATTACCAAAAAAGAAACATAAAAATAGCACTATTTAGCTGTAACTCAAAAACGCCCAAACTTGGGAAAACACACAACAAGGACTCCCACTACACCCCATTAATTTAATATATATATATATATATATATATATATATATATATATATATATACACATACATATTTTTTTTCTTTTTTTTTTTCCCTCCTAATTGTTAAGAAAGAAAATTAAATCTATAACTCAAAAACACCCAAACTTGGGGAAAAGAAGACCTAGACCAAAGAAAAACGAAATCCACTACGGGATACAAAAATACCAAAGAAAAATTACTACAAAAAACAACTGGTTCGACTGCCATAATATAAGATAAACAAAATTATAACATATTATACATATAGACTATATACACTATATACACCTAAATATACAGAAAACACACCTACAAATACAATAAAACAACCTACACTAAACTGACCCTTCACCCACACCACCCGCCCTCCTGTACATGGGTCAGAGTCCATACAGTTCATAGTCCTCAATGTCCAGTCCATAACTGACCCATGCCAGGTCACCAAAAGAAACAACCACCACCACCCACAAATACACCCTCCCAACCTAGAACTCCTCCCAACCAACTTTATCATTATCAGCATTACAATATACATAAACAAACAATACAACCCACTTTAGACCCAAGTTCGGTGCCTGTAAGCCCTTCATAACCTTAACATCTGAAAACAAAACAAAAAGCTATGGTGCACATGCATTAGCCCACCACCAGGAAGAAGGATGGCAATCCTGATACATACAAAATTTATATTCTTTCCCTAACTCCACCCTACCTCTCTCCCTACCATTATCCCAAAAAATAAACTGACCCTACTATCACCCTAACCCTGTCCCTACATCACTGTCCCTAACCAAATCAAGGGTACTCTACCCAAAAGGTCTAGTACCTAGGGCACATCAAAACAAAACCCTCTCCATAGGAGAGAAGCCCTACTGGTACCAAGACTGCCATACTCCAAAGACCTGATCTTCCCGAGGTCACCGGTGATGTTCCTACAGACCTCCACCTCGGAGAGGACTTTCCGCTGTGTAGATACTAAGCACCGTGCGTTCCACGTGTGGTACCTAACCACTAAACTGACTAAGAATAAAGTGCCCCGATCACGTCCACCCAGGTTCCTGAATGCCCCATAAGCCCACTCCGGATAGGTATGGCCGGCAAGTTGACTCCAGCCGATAGAAGCGCCCACCCGGTTGTAGACCCCTATATTAAAGGGACAATGAAGCAGGAAATGGTCCATGCTTTCCAGCATGTCCCCACATTCTTCTCGGGGACACCCCCGGTCATCAGATCTCCTACACTTCAAATTGTCCCTCACATATAGCTTTCCCTGAAAGCAGCGCCAGGCCAAGTCCCAAAACTTCTGGGGGATCCTTTTCATGTTTAAAAGAAACAAACCCACCCTCAGATCCCGACCTGGGCAGTCCCTGAGTGCCAGAGGCTTCTGGAAGTGGGTCAACAGAACCCGTTTGTCAAAGAACTGCCTTGACTGGGTCCTGATCTCCCACACTCCCAGACCCCACCGACTTATCGCCTTCAGAGTCGGGGTAGCATAAGCCGGAAGATATCCATGGGGCGCACGGAGGTCCTTCACTTGCCCTCCTGTCTCCCATTCCTGGAAGAAAGTCCGAAACCACTCCCTGCAGGAGAGTACCCACAGAGGAGCCCTCTCTTTCCAGAGGTTTGCAATGTTGGCTTTCAAGAAGGTGTTCGTTAAGAACACCACAGGGTTTACCATAGATAAACCCCCTAGTCTCCTCGTGCGGTACGTAACCTCCCTCTTGACTAGGTTCATCCTGTTCCCCCATAACAGTTGGAAAAACAGGCTGTAGATCCTAATGTAGTAAGCCTCTGGCAAGATACATACGCTGCCCAGATAGATAAACAAGGGGAGCAGGTATGATTTGATCAGGTGTACCCTTTCCCTGAGGGTCATAGACCAACCCTTCCACTGGTCCACCTTCTGAGTGGCATCCTGGAGCTTACCATCCCAGTTTTTGGTGGGATAATCATCCTGGCCGAATGTGATGCCCAAAACTTTTGCTGACTCTTGGGGCCCTGGAAGGGTGTTCGGGAGATCAAACATGGGATCTCCCTCTCCCAGCCAAAGACTTTCACACTTATCCCGGTTGATCTTAGACCCGGATGCCTCCGAGTAGCGTTCCACCTCCGACATCACCACATCAACTTCCTCTCTCGAGGACACGAAAATGGTGACATCATCAGCGTACGCCACCACTCTCTGGGCAACATCCAGCTCCGCCAGACTCATCCCGACTCCCGCCAACGGCCCACAATCTACCCTCCGGACGAACGGGTCGATTGCGAACACGTATAAAAGCGGGCTCAAAGGACAACCCTGACGGACTCCAGACCCCACCTCAAAAGAGCGTCCAGACCAACCGTTCACCAGCGGGAAACTCTCTGCCCCTGTATACAAGATCTTAAGCCAATTAACAAAAGTACACGGTAAGCCATATCTCAGGAGGACAGACAAGAGGTAGTCATGGTTCACCCGATCAAATGCTTTGGCCTGATCCAGGGAAAGCAAGTACCCCTTCCAGAGACCCGCACTACTCCGCTCCACTGCCTCCCTGACACTAAGGACCGCACTTAAGGTGCTTCGGCCTGGAACAGAGCAGTGCTGAGCCCCCGAAAGGAGCCGGGGTGCAAACTTCACCAGCCGATTAAACAGTATCTTGGCCAGAAGCTTCCTGTCCATATTGAGAAGAGCTATGGGCCTCCAATTCTCAATACGGCTGGGATCTTTACCCTTTGAGAGAAGAATCAGGGCTGACCTCCTCATTGACTTCGGCAGAGTGCCCGAGGAGAGACACTCATTGAATACCTCAGTCAAGAGGGGAGCTAAAGACTCCTTAAAGGTCCTGTACCACTCGGATGTTAAGCCATCCGGACCTGGCGACTTCTTGGGGGCAAGCCCCTCGATAGCCAGTCTCACTTCCTCTTCCCTGATTTCTTCTGCCAAAACATCAAGAGAGGGGTCTACCCCTGGTTCAGGAATGGTTTCAGCCAGAAAAGCCGACATCCTGTCTCGATCTAGATCCTTCCTTCCCAAGAGGTGCGAGTAGAAGGATCTGACGACCTCCAAGATCCCTGATCTGGACCGATTCAGAGATCCTGTACTATCGATCAGTCCTGAAATGACTTTACTACTCACTGACATCTTGCAGTTTCTGTAAGGGTCGGGCGAGCGGTACTTCCCAAAATCCCTCTCAAAAACCAAAGATGCGTGTCTATCGTACTGACACCTCATCAGCAAGGATTTCACTCTGGAGATATCCTCTCGGCTACCTCCAGTCGAGACGAGAAGCTCGAGTTTCCTCCTCAGAACCTGATACAGGCGATACCTATTCAGGGACCTGAGGCTCGAGAGCTGGCGGAAGAACCCCGCAACCCGCTTCTTGAATATCTCCCACCACTCTGACTTACTACTACATAGGTCCAGTAAAGGTACCTGACTGAAGAAAATCCTCAAAGGTCTGTCTTATCTCCGCTTCCTCCAGGAGGGACGAATTCAGCTTCCAATAACCTTTACCCATCCGGGGGGTCTCTGAAACATTGAAGGAAAAAGAAATCATACAGTGATCGGAGAATTCCACCTCAACCACGGACACTGCGGAAGAGACGGCTTCCTCCTTTAAATAAAACCTGTCTATTCTAGACCTGCAGCTACCTCGATGATAGATGAAACCCGCGTGGCCTGAGGGGCTCCGGATGTGGGCGTCCTCTAGGCGAGCTTCCCTAACTATACTATTGAGGGCTATGCTATCATAAGCCAACCGATCATTGGAGCCTCTCCTATCTTGGGATCTCGTGACAGTATTGAAATCCCCTCCAAAGATCACCTGTCAGCTTGTAAAAAGAAAGGGCTTAATCCTCATAAAGAGATCTTTTCGTCCCCACTTGGTTTGTGGGGCGTAGATGTTAATAAGCCGAAGCTCTTGCCCCTTCATGAGGACATCTAAGATCAGGCACCTCCCCATTTCTAACTCAATAACCCGTCTGCATTCAACAGGAGCGGTAAAAAGGACCGCCACCCCACTATACGGCTCAGCCGCAAGAGACCAGTGGGAGGGGCCACGCCTCCACTCTCTCCTGGCTTTTATCAGGGAGGCTAGATCTGACAACCTGGTCTCTTGTAAAAAGAAAATGTCGGCATCAACACGGCCGAGAAAATCAAAGGCTGCGAATCTAGCCGTATCAGACTTTATGCTGGCACAGTTAATAGATGCCAGCGTCAATGGGGTGAGTGCCGCCATCATGGGTGATTGAGTTAGACGGCCCTAACCCCCTCATTTCTGTTTTTTCTTCACCCCCTCATCCCCAGACGAGGAGGCTTCTTTCTCTTTGGACCGTTTTTTGGATTCTGATTGGTCCATTTTTGAATCCCCATTTCCACCTGGCTCCGGTTTGGCCCCATCCCCTGAGGAAATTGCCCCATCAGGACAGGGCCCAGTTCCCCCCGGAGGCTCCCCCACTTCAGGCACCCCATCCTCGAGCCCCTCCTCCATGGAGGGGGAGGAGATGTCATCAAGGACAGAGTACCGGTTAGACAGATCAATCAGAGGGGGGGCAGGTAAGCTTCCGCTTGGGACCTGGTCCATAGGACGAGGACTAGAGGGCTCCGACCTCTTCTTTCCCCTTTTATTGCCCTTCTTTTTTGGCCGCTCTTCACCCTCCTCATCCACACTTTCATAGTGGGAGGAATCGGAAAGATCGGCCTTGCTGTCCTCTTCTCTACAGATTCTCCTCATTTCCTCATCCAGCACATTCTCCTCCAGGGCCTCAGCAGTTTCAGGACTAACCTCTGGAGCAGGGTCAGAAGCTACCCCTGCCACATGGGAACTCTCCAGCTCCCTGCTCCTTCTCCGATTAGCCTCCCGTCTCAGCTTGGCGGGACTTTTCCTCTTCACTGACCCTGTTGCACCTTCACTCGTGCTCGTGCCCTCCCCAGCTGAGGCAACATTACTGCTGTCTCCAGCCAAGGTGACCGTCGCACGGGCAAAGGCGCTAGGACAACGGCTGAAAGGGTGTCCTAAGACACCACACAGATGACACCGGATCTGCCTACAGGATGCGGCAAGATGACCTACCCCACCACACAGTGCACAGACCTGCACGGTACAGGCTGCGCTAAAGTGAGTGGGGCTGCCACACCTGTGACAGACCTTGGGCTGCCCCTGGTAGAAAACTTGGATTCTGTCTCTCCCAAGAAAAGCAGCTGATGGGATGTGGGCAACAGTGCTCCCCGAACGCTTCAGTTTGACGGAAAACGTCCAGGCCTCAGACCAGATCCCATGTTCGTCATAGTTCTTTTTTGGCATGTCCGTCACATCCCCATATCGGCTGAGCCAGGTCATGATGTCATAGCAAGATAGTGACTTGTTACGTGTCAAAACGGTCACTTTCTTGACCAAATTCTGACGGGATATCGCCTTTACGGCAAAATCCCGCCAGACGGGCTCGCTTTTCACCACCTCATAGTTCGACCAGAAAAGTTCCAAACCCTCTGGCCGAGCGAAGCTGATGTCAAACTCGGAAGTACCGTAGGGGTGGATCAGGGCAAAGATGTCACTTGCCCTGAATTCCATCCGGAGGAGGAGCTCAACCACATTACCCCGAGGCGGACACGCATCTTCGCCCCTCCACACTAAACGGACCACATTCCTACGGCCACTTTCCTGCCCGGATGACGGGAGGGACCAGACCACCTCCCCATTATGTTCTCAGAAGGCGCCTAAGCCGTGTCTTTCTATCCAAAAAGACAGGTCAACCTCACCCCTCCCCTCTACCTGGATCGACCTGTCTCCCCTACGTAGAGCCTCCAGGAGGCGCTGTTGCAAGTGACCCCCAGAGCCAGATGGAGATGGGGATCCCCCGGCAGTGACGCTGGCATAGCTTCTGGGAGAAGCAGCCACTACCGGGGGGGCAGTCGAACCAGAAACCAAACCAGGACCATTATTCTTGACAGAAACATCAGCCATAACACCTCTCTCTCCCATTCCACTACCGCTCCTCACCTGCATTTCACTAGCACCCCTCTCTTGCACTCCACTTGCACTCCTCTCCTGCACTCCACTTGCACTCCTCTCTTGCACCCGTCTTGCACTCCTCTCTTGCACCCCACTTGCACCCCTCTCTTTCACTCCACTTGTACCCCTCTCTTGCACTCCACTTGTACCCCTCTCTTGCACCCCACTTGCACCCCTCTTTTGCACCCCACTTACACCCCTCTCTTGCACCCCACTTGCACCCCTCTTTTGCACCCCACTTGCACCCCTCTCTTGCACCCCATTTGCACCCCTCACTAGTACTCCACTTGCACCCCTCTCTTGCACCCCACTTGCACCCCTCTCTTGCACCCCACTTGCACCCCTCTCTTGCACCCCACTTGCACCCCTCTCTTGCACCCCTCTCTTGCACCCCACTTGCACCCCTCTCCTGCACTCCACTTGCACTCCTCTCTTGCACCCCACTTGCACCCCTCTCTTTCACTCCACTTGTACCCCTCTCTTGCACCCCACTTGCACCCCTCTTTTGCACCCCACTTGCACCCCTCTCTTGCACCCCACTTGCACCCCTCTCTTGCACTCCACTTGCACCCCTCTCTTGCACCCCACTTGCACCCCTCACTAGTACTCCACTTGCACCCCTCTCTTGCACCCCACTTGTACCCCTTACTAGTACTCCACTTGCACCCCTCTCTTGCACCCCACTTGCACCCCTCTCTTGCACCCCACTTGCACCCCTCACTAGTACTCCACTTGCACCCCACTTGCACCCCTCTTGCACCCCACTTGCACCCCTCACTAGTACTCCACTTGCACCCCTCTCTTGCACCCCTCTCTTGCACTCCACTTGCACCCCTCTCTTGCACCCCACTTGCACCCCTTACTAGTACTCCACTTGCACCCCTCTCTTGCACCCCACTTGCACCCCTCACTAGTACTCCACTTGCACCCCACTTGCACCCCTCTCTTGCACCCCACTTGCACCCCTCTCTTGCACCCCACTTGCACCCCTCTCCTGCACTCCACTTGCACTCCTCTCTTGCACCCCTCTTGCACCCCTCACTAGTACTCCACTTGCACCCCTCTCTTGCACCCCACTTGTACCCCTTACTAGTACTCCACTTGCACCCCTCTCTTGCACCCCACTTGCACCCCACTTGCACCCCTCACTAGTACTCCACTTGCACCCCACTTGCACCCCTCTCTTGCACCCCACTTGCACCCCTCACTAGTACTCCACTTGCACCCCTCTCTTGCACCCCACTTGCACCCCTCTCTTGCACTCCACTTGCACCCCTCTCTTGCACCCCACTTGCACCCCTTACTAGTACTCCACTTGCACCCCACTTGCACCCCTCTCTTGCACCCCACTTGCACCCCTCACTAGTACTCCACTTGCACCCCACTTGCACCCCTCTCTTGCACCCCACTTGCACCCCTCTCTTGCACCCCACTTGCACCCCTCTCCTGCACTCCACTTGCACTCCTCTCTTGCACCCCTCTTGCACTCCTCTCTTGCACCCCTCTTGCACCCCTCTCTTGTACCCATTCTGCACATTACCATTTTTGCTCTCACTTTCACTCTTGCCTACACTCTCCCTTGGTGTGTTACAGACTGGGCTGGCTGGGTCTTTTGCATGTTTAATGGCTGCCGGTTTCAGAATTGGCGCTGCGTAGTTTTTTCTTCCCGTCTCTTGGGGTGCAGACACAGGCTCCGCCTCTGACATAGGTGGCCGCGCCCCCTCGCAAAATGACTGTCCCTCCGGACTCACTCCTGCTACAGCCGACGCACAGGGAACCTCCCCCTTTACAGCGGAGTGCCCCCTGGCGCCAGAACCGGTACCAACCACATCACCTAGGGGACCGCCCCCTGAACCAACAGGGTCCGGTGCCCGGACACTCCCCCCCTCACAGGAGAGTTCCTTCCCTGCAGCGCCAGGACCAGTACCGCCCACTTCAACCGAACGGGTGAATCTGCCGCCATTTTCTGGTGACTGGACACCCTCCCCCCTCACAGGAGGGTGCCCTTTTTTTTTCTATAGCACCCGCGGCCATTTTGGGTGCACTACTGTATCCCCCATGCTGGCCCCGCTCCACTACAGAAACGGGGTCTGGCAGGTTGGGGGACCCAGCACCCTGAACCGACTTTTCAGCCGACTCAGACTGCTGGAAGGGAGAAAAGACAAACTTCACTTGTCCCTCAGTTTTCTTTCTTTTCTTGCCCTTTTTTTTATTCCTCCTCTTCTCTTCTCGGCCCAAATCGTCTCCAAAAGAAAAATTTTCTAGACGGGTGGGTGACTCCTGCATTACAATCGCCCGCAGGAGACCCCCATCTGCCAAGCCGCTGCCTTCACCGCAGTCACTGCCATCATCATCCTCACTGGAGAGAGGTAAGGCCACCTGAGCCGGGTTTATATAGTCTGCACTCAGGGTAAGTGGGGGGTCAGGGGTAGCAATGGTGGCACATACCGAAACAGTGTCCATATCCCCCTCACTCACATTGCCCTCCTCACCTCCATCACCTTCCTCCATCTCCTCCTCCTCACTGCGACAATCCTCATCTTGCTGACTTTCACAACCTCTGGAGGCCCTCATGCTGGAGAACCTCTCCTCATGAATTAGCTTCTCACCAAGAAACCCAGCACCCTCCACAATGTCCGATCTCCTCCTCACAAGCTCCTCCACAATGTCCGATCTCCTCCTCACAAGCTCCTCCACAATGTCCGATCTCCTCCTCACAAGCTCCTCCACAATGTCCGATCTCCTCCTCACAAGCTCCTCCACAATGTCCGATCTCCTCCTCACAATCTCCTCCACAATGTCCCCTCTCCTCCTCACAAGCTCCTCCACAATGTCCGATCTCCTCCTCACAAGCTCCTCCACAATGTCCGATCTCCTCCTCACAAGCTCCTCCACAATGTCCGATCTCCTCCTCACAAGCTCCTCCACAATGTCCGATCTCCTCCTCACAAGCTCCTCCACAATGTCCGATCTCCTCCTCACAAGCTCCTCCACAATGTCCGATCTCCTCCTCACAAGCTCCTCCACAATGTCCGATCTCCTCCTCACAAGCTCCTCCACAATGTCCGATCTCCTCCTCACAAGCTCCTCCACAATGTCCGATCTCCTCCTCACAAGCTCCTCCACAATGTCCGATCTCCTCCTCACAAGCTCCTCCACAATGTCCGATCTCCTCCTCACAATCTCCTCCACAATGTCCGATCTCCTCCTCACAAGCTCCTCCACAACGTCCGATCTCCTCCTCACAAGCTCCTCCACAATGTCCGATCTCCTCCTCACAAGCTCCTCCACAATGTCCGATCTCCTCCTCACAAGCTCCTCCACAATGTCCGATCTCCTCCTCACAAGCTCCTCCACAATGTCCGATCTCCTCCTCACAAGCTCCTCCACAATGTCCGATCTCCTCCTCACAAGCTCCTCCACAATGTCCGATCTCCTCCTCACAAGCTCCTCCACAATGTCCGATCTCCTCCTCACAAGCTCCTCCACAATGTCCGATCTCCTCCTCACAAGCTCCTCCACAATGTCCGATCTCCTCCTCATAATCTCCTCCACAATGTCCGATCTCCTCCTCACAATCTCCTCCACAATGTCCGATCTCCTCCTCACAATCTCCTCCACAATGTCCGATCTCCTCCACAATGTCCGATCTCCTCCTCACAAGCTCCTCCACAATGTCCGATCTCCTCCTCACAAGCTCCTCCACAATGTCCGATCTCCTCCTCACAAGCTCCTCCACAATGTCCCATCTCCTCCTCACAAGCTCCTCCACAATGTCCCATCTCCTCCTCACAAGCTCCTCCACAATGTCCCATCTCCTCCTCACAAGCTCCTCCACAATGTCCCATCTCCTCCTCACAAGCTCCTCCACAATGTCCCATCTCCTCCTCACAAGCTCCTCCACAATGTCCGAGCTCCTCCACAATGTTCGATCTCCTCCTCACAATCTCCTCCACAATGTCCGATCTCCTCCTCACAAGCTCCTCCACAATGTCCCATCTCCTCCTCACAAGCTCCTCCACAATGTCCCATCTCCTCCTCACAAGCTCCTCCACAATGTCCCATCTCCTCCTCACAAGCTCCTCCACAATGTCCCATCTCCTCCTCACAAGCTCCTCCACAATGTCCGAGCTCCTCCACAATGTTCGATCTCCTCCTCACAATCTCCTCCACAATGTCCGATCTCCTCCTCACAAGCTCCTCCACAATGTCCCATCTCCTCCTCACAAGCTCCTCCACAATGTCCCATCTCCTCCTCACAAGCTCCTCCACAATGTCTGATCTCCTCCTCACAAGCTCCTCCACAATGTCCGATCTCCTCCTCACAAGCTCCTCCACAATGTCCGATCTCCTCCTCACAAGCTCCTCCACAATGTCCCATCTCCTCCTCACAATCTCCTCCACAATGTCCCCTCTCCTCCTCACAAGCTCCTCCACAATGTCCCCTCTCCTCCTCACAAGCTCCTCCACAATGTCCGATCTCCTCCTCACAAGCTCCTCCACAATGTCCGATCTCCTCCTCACAAGCTCCTCCACAATGTCCCCTCTCCTCCTCACAAGCTCCTCCACAATGTCCGATCTCCTCCTCACAAGCTCCTCCACAATGTCCGATCTCCTCCTCACAAGCTCCTCCACAATGTCCGATCTCCTCCTCACAAGCTCCTCCACAATGTCCGATCTCCTCCTCACAAGCTCCTCCACAATGTCCGATCTCCTCCTCACAATCTCCTCCACAATGTCCGATCTCCTCCTCACAAGCTCCTCCACAATGTCCGATCTCCTCCTCACAATCTCCTCCACAATGTCCGATCTCCTCCTCACAAGCTCCTCCACAATGTCCGATCTCCTCCTCACAAGCTCCTCCACAATGTCCGATCTCCTCCTCACAAGCTCCTCCACAATGTCCGATCTCCTCCTCACAAGCTCCTCCACAATGTCCGATCTCCTCCTCACAAGCTCCTCCACAATGTCCGATCTCCTCCTCACAATCTCCTCCACAATGTCCGATCTCCTCCTCACAAGCTCCTCCACAATGTCCGATCTCCTCCTCACAAGCTCCTCCACAATGTCCGATCTCCTCCTCACAAGCTCCTCCACAATGTCCGATCTCCTCCTCACAAGCTCCTCCACAATGTCCGATCTCCTCCTCACAAGCTCCTCCACAATGTCCGATCTCCTCCTCACAAGCTCCTCCACCTCTTTCCTCAGAGACCTCACCTTGGTGTTGAATGCTGATCTCTTTGCCTTAGGTGCCTGATCCGCTTGATCCGCAAACTTTAGATCTTCTCTAAGGCCACGAAGCTGCTTTCCAAGCTGTTCATATTCAGCCATCTTCGCATGGATTCTCGATCCAAAGGTCGCCAGTGATTCTCTGTTCCCCTTTACCCCCCATTGCTGGGGTTGTGAGGGTCCAGACACAGCTGCCTTCACTGCACTCCTCTGCCTGGAAGAGCTTCTTTTCCTTGCAGGGCTTTTGCTGGAGGCTTTGCAGCTCCCAGCTGAGGACGGGGGAGGGGGCACCACATTACTGTGAGCCCTGGTTGTTCTCCTAATTCCGTCCGGATTGTTGGCCGTGGCATTTTCCTTGGCACCCCCCGCCGGCCGGGTACGGGGAGTGCAAGATGAAGCTCCAGATCCCCTGGGCTCCATAGCAGGAGAACCTACCCAGGTGTCTGCCACACACCTGGGGAGGGGCGGATGGAAATCACTGCTTCTGTGGAAGTCTCAGGAGCTCAGCAGAACACAACCTCTCTCCAGAGCTGTACTCACTATTCTGCTGGTGAGGTCACTGTGTACATACATTACATTACTTATCCTGTACTGATCCTGAGTTATATCCTGTATTATACCCCAGAGCTGTACTCACTATTCTGCTGGTGAGATCACTGTGTACATACATTACATTACTTATCCTGTACTGATCCTGAGTTATATCCTGTATTATACTCCAGAGCTGTACTCACTATTCTGCTGGTGAGGTCACTGTGTACATACATTACATTACTTATCCTGTACTGATCCTGAGTTATATCCTGTAGATCTTTTATTAGAAAAATATAAATCATAACAAAAACACAAAACCAGCACAACTTGGCCATAACTGAAAACAGCAACATGAAATAACATAAACCAAAACTTTACATTTAAAATAAAAGAACATAAATCCTGCCTAACCGGCCAGCCCAGTTTTCCTAACAAAAAGAAAAACACACCTTACATGACCAAATATCTAACAACACACTCACATGCATACTCAACTTACATAACCAAAAAAGAAACATAAAAATAGCACTATTTAGCTGTAACTCAAAAACACCCAGACTTGGGAAAAACACACACTACAAAACACACAGAAAACACAACAAGCACTCCCACTACACACCACCACCCCTTTTTTTTATGTTTTATTTTTTATTTTTGTATTTTTTTTTTGTAAACTATTTTTTTTTTTTTTTTTTTTTTTTATAATAACACTAATAATAATAATAATAATAATACTATGCCACACACATGCATCACAGATCCATAACTTTACAAAGGCATAAAGATAAATTAATCTACAACTCAAAAAACACCCAAACTTGGGAAAAATCACATATTACAAACCGAAAACACTCCCACTGCACACCAAATTTTATATATATATATATATACACACACACACACTTTTTTTTTTTCCCCTTCCACACACACATATATACATTAGTTTTCTACGTTATCCCACAAGACCTAAACCACAACTGGATACAAAAATTACTACAAAAATAATATCTGGTTCGACTGCCATATCTATCTCTACTATAAACACAATATAAACAATATATAATTCACCACCCGCCCTTCTGTACATGGGTCAGAGTCCACAGTTCTCAATGTCCAGCCACGACTGACCCATGCCAGGTCCACCAAAAGAAAACCACCACCCACCAAATACACCCACCCAACCTAGAACTCCTCCCAACCAACTTAACCATAACCAACTTTATAACATACATAAACAATATAACCCACACTAGGCCCAAGTTCGGTGCCTGTAAGCCCTTCATAACCTAAACATCGGAAAACAAAACAAAAAGCTATGGTACACATGCATTAGCCCACCACCAGGAAGAAGGATGGCAATCCTGATACATACAAAAATTTACATACTTTCCCTAACACCTCCCTACCTCTCACCCTACCATTATCCCTAAAATAGAAACTGACCCTACTATCACCCTAACCCTGTCCCCTTACATCACTGTCCCTAACCAAAACAAGGGTACTCTACCCAAAAGGTCTAGTACCTAGGGCACATCAAAAGAAAACCCTCTCCATAGGAGAGAAGCCCTACTTGTACCCAATCTGCCATACTCCAAAGACCTGATCTTCCCGAGGTCACCTGTGATATTCCTACAGACCTCCACCTCGGAGAGGACTTTACGCTGCGTAGACACTAAACACCGTGCGTTCCACGTGTGGTACCTAATCACTAAGCTAACTAAGAATAAAGTGCCCCGATCTCGACCACCCAGGTTCCTGAATGCCCCATAAGCCCACTCCGGGTAGGTAAGGCCGGCAAGTTGACTCCAGCCAATGGAAGCGCCCACCCTGTTGTAAACCCCTATATTAAAGGGACAATGAAGGAGGAAATGGTCCATGCTTTCCAGCGTGTCCACACACTCTTCTCGGGGACACCCCCGGTCATCAGATCTCCTACACTTCAAATTGTCTCTCACATATAGCTTCCCCTGAAAGCAGCGCCAGGCCAAGTCCCAAAACTTCTGGGGGATCCTTTTCATGTTTAAAAGAAACAACCCCACCCTCAGATCCTGACCTGGGCAGTCCCTGAGCGCCAGAGGCTTCTGGAAGTGGGTCAACAGAACCCGTTTGTCAAGGAACTGCCTTGACTGGGTCCTGATCTCCCACACTCCCAGACCCCACCGACGTATCGCCTTCAGAGTCGGGGTAGCATAAGCCGGAAGATATCCATGGGGCGTACGGAGGTCCTTCACTTGCCCTCCTGTCTCCCATTCCTGGAAGAAAGGCCGAAACCATTCCCTGCAGGAGAGTACCCACGGAGGAGCCCTCTCTGACCAGAGGTTTGCGATGTTGGCTTTCAAGAAGGTGTTTGTTAAGACCACCACAGGGTTTACCATAGATAAACCCCCTAGTCTCCTCGTGCGGTACGTAACCTCCCTCTTGACTAGGTTCATCCTGTTCCCCCATAACAGTTGGAAAAACAGGCTGTAGACCCTAGTGTAGTAAGCCTCTGGCAAGATACATACGCTGCCCAGGTAGATAAACAAGGGGAGCAGGTACGATTTGATCAGGTGTACCCTTTCCCTGAGGATCATAGACCAACCCTTCCACTGGTTCACCTTCTGAGTGGCATCCTGGAGCTTACCATCCCAGTTTTTGGTGGGATAATCATCCTGGCCGAATGTGATGCCCAAAACTTTTGCTGATTCTTGGGGCCCCGGAAGGGTGTCCGGGAGATCAAATGTGGGATCCCCCCCTCCCAGCCAGAGACTTTCACACTTATCCCGGTTGATCTTAGACCCGGAAGCCTCCGAGTAGCGGTCCACCTCTGACATCACCACATCGACCTCCCCCCTCGAGGAGACGAAAATGGTGACATCATCAGCATACGCCACAACTCTCTGGGCGACATCCGGCTCCGCCAGACTCATCCCGACTCCCGCCAACGGTCCACAATCTACCCTCCGGACGAAGGGATCGATTGCGAACACGTATAACAGCGGGCTCAAAGGACAACCCTGACGGACTCCAGACCCAACCTCAAAAGAGCGGCCAGACCAACCGTTCACCAGCGGGAAACTCTCTGCCCCTGCATACAAGATCTTGAGCCAATTAACAAAAGTACTCGGTAAGCCATATCTTAGAAGGACGGACCAGAGGTAGTCATGGTTCACCCGATCAAATGCTTTTGCCTGATCCAAGGACAGTAAATACCCCTTCCAGAGACCTGCACTGCTCCGCTCCACTGCCTCCCTGACACTGAGGACAGCACTTAACGTGCTTCGGCCTGGAACAGAGCAGTGCTGGGCCCCCGAAAGGAGTCGGGGTGCAAAATCCACCAACCGATTAAACAGTATCTTGGCCAGAAGCTTCCTGTCTGTATTGAGAAGAGCTATGGGCCTCCAATTCTCAATCCGGCTAGGATCTTTACCCTTTGAGAGAAGAATCAGGGCTGACCTCCTCATTGACCTAGGCAGAGTGCCCGAGGAGAGACACTCATTGAATACCACAGTCAAGAGGGGAGCTAAAGACTCCTTAAAGGTCTTGTACCACTCGGATGTTAAGCCATCCGGACCTGGCGACTTCTTGGGGGCAAGCCCCTCGATCGCCAGTCTCACTTCCTCTTCCTTAATCTCTTCTGCCAAAACGCCAAGAGAGGGGTCTACCCCTGGCTCAGGAATGGTTTCAGCCAGGAAAGCCGACATCTTGTCCCGATCTAGATCCTTCCTCCCCAAGAGGTGCAAGTAGAAGGATCTGACGACCTCCAGGATCCCTGATCTGGACCGATTCAGAGATCCCGTACTATCAATCAGTCCTGAGATGATTTTACTACTCACTGACATCTTGCAGTTTCTGTAAGGGTCGGGCGAGCGGTACTTCCCAAAATCCCTCTCAAAAACCAAAGATGCGTGCCTATCGTACTGACACCTCATCAGCAAGGACTTCACTCTGGAGATATCATCACGACTACCTCCAGTCGAGACGAGAAGCTCGAGTTTCCTCCTCAGACCCCGATACAGGTGATACCTGTTCAGGGACCTGAGGCTCGAGAGCTGGCGGAAGAACCCCGCAACCCGCTTCTTGAATATCTCCCACCACTCTGACTTACTACTACAAAGGTCCAGTAAAGGTACCTGACTCTGAAGAAAATCCTCAAAGGACTGTCTTACCTCCGCTTCCTCCAGGAGGGACGAATTCAGCTTCCAATAACCTTTACCCATCCGGGGGGTCTCTGAAACATTCAAGGAAAACAAAATCATACAGTGATCGGAGAACTCCACCTCAACCACGGACACTGCGGAAGAGACGGCTTCCTCCTTTAAATAAAACCTGTCTATCCTAGACCTGCAGCTACCTCGATGATAGGTGAAACCCGCGTGGCCTGAGGGGCTCCGGATGTGGGCGTCCTCTAGGCGAGCTTCCCTAACTATATTATTGAGAGCTATGCTATCATAAGCCAACCGATCATTGGAACCTCTCCTATCTTGGGACCTTGTGACAGTATTGAAGTCCCCTCCAAAGATCACTTGCCGGCTAGTAAAAAGGAAGGGCTTGATCCTCATAAAGAGATCTTTGCGGCCCCACTTGGTTTGTGGGGCGTAGATGTTAATGAGCCGGAGCTCCTGTCCCTTCATGAGGACATCTAAGATCAGGCACCTCCCCATTTCTAACTCAATAACCCGTCTGCATTCAACCGGAGCGGTAAAAAGGACCGCCACCCCACTATACGGCTCAGCCGCAAGAGACCAGTGGGAGGGCCCGCACCTCCACTCTCTCCTGGCTTTTACCAGGGAGGCAAGATCTGACAACCTGGTCTCCTGCAGATACAAAATATCGGCTTCAACACGGCCGAGAAAATCAAAGGCTGCGAATCTAGCCGTATCAGACTTTATACTGGCACAGTTAATAGATGCCAGCGTCAATGGGGTGAGTGCCGCCATCATGGGTGATTGAGTTAGACGGCCCTAACCCCCTCACTTCTGTCTTTTCTTTACCCCCTCATCCCCAGACGAGGAGGCTTCTTTCTCTTTTAGCCTTTTTTTAGACTCTGATTGGTCCATTTTTGAATCCCCATCTCCGTCTGGCTCTGGTTTGGCCCCATCCCCTGAGGAAATTGCCCCATCAGGACAGGGCCCAGTTCCCCCCGGAGGCTCCCCCACTTCAGGTACCCCATCCTCGACCACCCCCTCCAAAGAGGGGGAGGAGATGTCATCAAGGACAGAGAACCGGTTAGACAGATCAATCAGAGGGGGGGCAGGTAGGCTTCCGCTTGGGACCTGGTCCGTAGCACGGGGACTAGAGGGCTCCGACCTCTTCTTTCCCCTTTTATTGCCCTTCTTTTTTGGCCGCTCTTCACCCTCCTCATCCACACTTTCAAAGTGGGAGGAATCGGAAAGATCGGCCTTGCTGCCCTCTTCTCCACAGATTCTCCTCGCTTCCTCCTCCAGCACATTTTCCTCCAGGGCCTCAGCAGTTTCAGGACTAACCTCTGGAGCAGGGTCAGAAGCTACCCCTGCCACATGGGAACTCTCCAGTTCCCTGCTCCTTCTGCGATTAGCCTCCCGCCTCAGCTTGGCGGGACTTTTCCTCTTCACTGACCCTGTTGCACCTTCACCCGCACTCGTGCCCTCCCCAGCTGAGGCAACATTACTGCTCTCCCCAGCCAAGGTGACAGTTGTCCGGGCAAAAGCGCTAGGACAACGGCTGAAAGGGTGTCCTAAGACACCACACAGATGACACCGGATCTGCCTACAGGATGCGGCAAGATGACCTACCCCACCGCACAGTGCACAGACCTGCACGGTACAAGCTGCGCTAAAGTGGGTGGGGCTGCCACATCTGTGACAGACCTTGGGCTGCCCCTGGTAGAAAACTTGGATTCTGTCTCTCCCAAGAAAAGCAGCTGATGGGATGTGGGCAACAGTGCTCCCCGAACGCTTCAGTTTGACGGAAAACGTCCAGGCCCCAGACCAAATCCCATGTTCATCATAGTTCTTTTTTGGCATGTCCGTCACATCCCCATATCGGCTGAGCCAGGTCATGATGTCATAGCAAGATAGTGACTCGTTACGTGTCAATACGGTCACTTTCTTGGCCAGATTCTGACGGGATATCGCCTTTACGGCAAAATCCCGCCAGCCGGGCTCGCTTTTCACCACCTCATAGTTCGACCAGAAGAGTTCCAAACCCTCTGGCCGAGCGAAGCTGATATCAAACTCGGAAGTACCGTAGGGGTGGATCAGGGCAAAGATGTCACTTGCCCTGAATTCCATCCGGAGGAGGAGCTCAACCACCTTACCCCGAGGCGGACACGCATCTTCGCCCCTCCACACTAAACGGACCACATTCCTACGGCCACTTTCCTGCCCAGATGTCGGAAGGGACCAGACCACCTCCCCGTTTTGTTCTCGGAAGGCGCCTAAGCCGTGTCTTTCTATCCAAAAAGACAGGTCAACCTCACCCCTCCCCTCTACATGGATTGACCTGTCTCCCCTACGTAGAGCCTCCAGGAGGCGCTGTTGCAAGTGACCCCCAGAGCCAGATGGAGATGGGGATCCCCCTGATCCCCCGGCAGTGACTCTGGCATAGCTTCTGGGAGAAGCAGCCACTACCGGGGGGGCAGTCGAACCAGGACCTGACCCAGATCCCAAACCAGGACCCTTGTTCTTAGCTGAGGTGTCAGTCAAACCTCTCTCTGGCATTCCACTACCACTCCTCACCTGCATTCCACTTGCACCCCTCTCTTGCACTCCACTTACACCCCTCTCTTGCACTCCACTTGTACCCCTCTCTTGCACTCCACTTGTACCCCTCTCTTGCACTCCACTTGCACCCCTCTCTTGCACTCCACTTGTACCCCTCTCTTGCACTCCACTTGCACCCCTCTCTTGCACTCCACTTGCACCCCTCTCTTGCACTCCACTTGCACCCCTCTCTTGCACTCCACTTGCACCCCTCTCTTGCACTCCACTTGTACCATTCTCTTGCACTCCACTTGCACCCCTCTCTTGCACTCCCCTTGCACCCCTCTCTTGCACCCCACTGCTACTACAACTCCTCCCATGCGCACTACCATAACTCACACTCTGGACATTACCATTTTTCCACACATTTTTGCTCTCACTTTCACTCTTGCCTACACTCTGTATATTACAGGCTGGGCTGGCTGGGTCTATTGCATTATGTATAAGGGTCGCTGGTTTCAGGACTAAGGTTGCATTTCCAGTCTTCTGGGGTGCAGACACAGGCTCCGCCTCTGATATGGATGGCACCGCCCCCTCACACGAAGTCATGGATTTTGGCAGGAGCTGTCCCTCCGGACGCACTCCTGCCCCGCCTACTGCAGCTGACGTGCAGGGAACCTCCCCCTTTACAGGTGAGTGCCCCGCAGCGCCAGAAACGGTACCAACCGCACATAGGGGACCGCCCCCTGAACCACCAAGGTCTGGTGCCCGGACACTCCCCCCCCCTCACAGGGGAGTGCCCTGCAGCGCCAGGACTTGTACCGCTCACTTCAACCCGGGGAGCGCCCCCTGAACGGGAGAAACTGCCGCCATTTTCTGGTGCCTGGACACCCTCCCCCCTCACAGGAGGGTGCCCTTTTTTTTCTATAGCACCCGCGGCCATTTTGGGTGCACTACTGTATCCCCCATGCTGGCCCCGCTCCACTACAGAAACGGGGTCTGGCAGATTGGGGGACCCAGCACCCTGAGCTGACTTCTCAGCCGACCCAGGTTGCTGGAAAGAAGAAAATACAAATTTCACTCCTTGTGCCTTCTTCCTCTTCTTTCCCTTCACTTTCTTCCTCTTCCCCTTCTCTTCTGGGCCCAAATCATCACCAAAAGTGAAGTTCTCCAGACGGGTGGGGGACTCCTGCATAACAATCGCACGCAGGAGACCCCCATCTGCCAAGCTGCTGCCATCACTGCAGTCACTGCCATCCTCATCATCCTCACTGGAGGGAGGTAAGGCCACCTGAGCCGGGTTTATGTAGTCCGCACTGAGGGTAAGTGGGGGGTCTGGGGTAACAGTGGTGGTACAAACAGAACCCGTGTCCATATCCCCCTCACTCACATCCCCCTCCTCACCTCCCTCCATCTCCTCCTCCTCCTCACTCTCATCTTGGTGACAATCTTTTTCTGAACCTCGAGACCCCCTTTTTGGGGAACCTCTCTTCATTAAGTATCTTCTCACTGAAGAAGCCGGCTCCAGCCACAATGTCCGCTCTCAGCTGCACAATCTCCTCCACCTCTTTCTTTAGTGCTCTCACCTTTGCAGTGAACGCTGCTCTCTTGCCCTTGGCTGCTGTATCCGCCTGGTAAGTTGCAAACTTAATGTCTTCTCTAAGACCACGAAGCTGTTTCCC